>NC_051315.1:31353232-31653232 GCF_015220235.1 Choloepus didactylus
ACATTGATTAGACTCCTTAATTTGTGGTCTTGTATCATTATCATTCTGGACAAGACCCCTAGCTAGTTTTATTTTATTCTCCAAGTCTTATCTCCATTCCCTATAGTCATCCATTCTAGTATATCCAGTAGGTGTTCATTGAAGCCATTCTCCATATATTTACCTGATTATTCAGATGACATTCTAAAATATAGTATATAGTTGTGTGCATGTGACCGTGTGCTAAATTGCATATACGTTTTGGGTTATAGACTTCATCCTATTTCCTACTACTGCCACTCAGTATTAGTGTTTGGACATCTATCTGTGGTGCTATATTTAAAACTAGTTCATTTCATCCAACAGTGGCCAATGTTGCCACTGTGGACATATACCAAATTTAATCTATCCAATCCCCGAAGAGTGGACACCTAAGTAGAATGGACACCTAAGCCCTTTCATCCCAAACAACAATCCCGTAAGCACACACATACCTGTCTCCCTGCAAACCCATGAAGGATTCTCCCTGAGGGCATACACCCAGGATTGAGGGACTGCTTGCTCGTAAGGCACACACATTCATAAATCAACTGAGTGCCACAACCAGACTTCTCTCCTGAACAAGTGCACCAGTTCACACCCCCTTCACAATGCAGAAGGGTTGCCATTTCCTCATAGTGTTATCACCACACAGTGTCATCCAACTCTGTCATTTTGTCAAGCTGATGGCCATTGAATGCTGTCTCAGAGTTGCTTTTCTTTGTATTTCTCTGATAAAATTAGATTTGAACATCACTTGTATATTTAGAATCATTCAGTACTGCATTCTGAGAATTGCCTGTTCATAAACTTTGACTATTTTTCTATTGAGTTCCTTGCTCCTTTTTTCTTTTTTGTGGCTTTTTTCTTTTTGAGATTTGATGGAACTCCTAATATATTTGAATTAGCAATAGCTTTTCAGTTTTAGGCATTGTGAATGTCTCCTCCAAGTCTCTATCTATTTACTTTGCCTCAATGAGCAGAAATCTTCAAACTTGACCCATATTTTTATGTAATTTTCCCCTTTATGGTCTGGTTTTTTATTTTTATCATAAGCACTCTACAAATTGAACACAGTATATATAATAATCATGCTTAGTAGCATATAGTATTCCTCTCTGCTGATGGAACTGTGACATATCAGACCATTCTCACCCTCTTTTACATTTTATTTTTAGTTATTTCCAATAAAGACTAAACATTATAATTGCAGTAATCTTCCTCCTGCTTATCAATGTTTTTCTTTATATTTTCCTAAGATAAATGCTAGGCCTGGGACTGCTTGATTAAATTATGTGACCATTTTTTCATGAGTGTTATTAAGTATTTCCAAGTCTGTTTTTTACACTAGCAATGAAAATGGTCATTTAGTCATAACCTATAAAAATTGTGTAGTTTTATCCCATTGATAATTTAGTAACTATTAAATAATTTACCATAGTTGTTATAATTTGTATTTCTTTTGTAAAATTTCTTGATAGCCTTTCCCCCATTTATCTAGTCTTTATAACTTTTTATAAATTTTATTGAGTTAATGAGTAGTAGTAATAGATGCTTACTTTCTCAAACACCTGGTTAAATGCTTAATCAGTAATATGTAAATAATACTATAATATAGGCTTTATTTTTTCTTCCTATTTTACAAATGAAGTAACTTGGCCATCCAATTTATCCCTGATCTCTGTTTGAAGTATGTTAGTTTTGTCTTCCAGGATAGATTATAATCTATTTGGAGAGAGAGAGAAAAAAATTGTCTTTTTATTTGATATCATCAACAGTAGCAAGAACTTCAATAGTCACTTAGTACATATTATTTTATTAACTTCTATAAAGTTTTTTATTCATAAATCCATTATGAATTAGCAACATTGTAGATTGTCCTCATTTTCCTCCCTCTGCCACCTTTTCCTTTTTTTGTGTGCTTTTATCTGTTCATTTTTATGTATTCTCTCTTTCTTTCCAAGAAAATCTGGACCTATCTCTGAATATGAACAGGGGAGGGTGAAACAACGAAGGGCTCTCTGGGAATACCTTATAATTTTGAAAGATCCCATCCATTTAGCCTTATTTTGAAATGAAGTTGGACAAATTTCCCCCAATGATACACTCACAGGATTGAAAGCAGAATACATCCAACATTCATTTTTAATTTTTAAATGTAAACGTTGAAAGTATGCCTCAGATTTTCTGATGAAATTTAAGAATTTCTTCATTTTGGGAATTCCATCCCCGTAATAGAAGCAACCCAGACCTTTCTGGAACTCTAAGAGACTTGGGTAAAAATTTATTTTCAATACTAAATTTACAAAGGGTGCCTGATAGCACATTCACACTCCCTCAGTAACCCTCACAATCATCTTGTCCTCTGCACCATGCACTTCCCACTTTCCCTTTTGTCTCCTTTGTAGCTCTGTACATCTTATTACTCTGCCCACCTCTTTCAGGAGTAGATGGAAAGAAATATTTGGAAGTGAAAAGAGGGACAGAAAAGGGGTAGGAAAAGAAAAGGGTAAAGGTGATGCAGTGGTATGTCTACTCATTATGTTTTCATTCTAGGGGCCATGGCCTCTGTTTTCATTTGTTATATAAATAAATTTTATCTGTTGCTACTCAGAATGGAGTTCCCTTGAACATGGTGCCAAGGTGCTCTCCTAATTTGGACCTAATTTTTCTTTAGCACTTTTTGCTCAAGATCCCAATCAATTCCTCCAAGCTGAATCTGTCTTTCTCCCTGTTTGTGATAGGGTAGTGGGGACTGGAAATGAAGATTTGGAGAGTACAGCATATAGAATGTAATTTATAAAAGGTTGCTTTAATTCTGTTATTTCCACCATATGCTGTTGCCATTTCCATAATCTGATAATGCTGTGCTTTTGTAAAGCTTTTACGTTTTTGCAACACCAACAGGAGTGTGTGAAGGTATAAATCACACAGCAGTGTTTCTTTGATCCACTCTTGACAGTGGTAAGTTACAGGAAGCTTAGAATATGCGAGAGAAGAAATAAGTGTCTAGACCTACCAGCTTGACAAGGAGTCAGAACATTTAATGGTGTTTGAGGGATTCTGCCCTAAATCAGTCAGGGACTCTAGAATGAATTACACTCATTCCCACCGCTGGTGTGGAATTAAGTCATAGCCAGCATGACCAAATCAGGTAACGAGGCAGGGGTCACAAAGAAGAGAGTCTTTAATTTCCAATGTGATCTCTCACTTATATTTTCCTCTTTTTGGTTTGCCAGTATGTCATTACCTAAAGGAGACACAGTAGAGCATAGGAGGGTGGAGTATAGGCTATAAAGCTTTGATGATAGAGCAACTGAATGTGTTAAACCTAGAGCTCAGGCTAAGAGATTCTTACAATGACAATGAATATTATAAGGGCCATTTTCCATCCAGTTTTCTCCAGATAAGCAGTTACAAAGTTGCTGTTATTATGTGCTGCCATCTGGTGTCCGTTTTGGAGAATGCAAAGGGTTTTCAGCCAAGCTGATGCCTGTGTTGCATCTTTTTGCATTTTCCCCCTTTACAATTTAGGATTTGTTTCAGGGGAGCTCTGGGAAGTGTTCTCCTTGGATAAAATGTCCCCATAAACTGCACACAAATTGGAAATAATTGCCATTATGTGAATTTAATTATTCCTCTTTCCTAATTGTAGTTAACACTTTTTATCCTTAAGATGTGATTTGTTGTTTGTCAAAAAAATAAAATAAATGCCTGCAAGTCTTGCCATAGGATCTGTTTCCTGCAACCCTCATTCTCATCAATCCTTCACCAGATTGTCACCTCTGTGTTTGTGTGGAGTTTGGGGGACTGTCAACCTATTCCTGCAACTTCTGCTGTATAAAAGTTGGATATTTCCTGAGCTACTATGTCTTACATAACCCTTCAATCCAGCTGACAGCTTGGCTTTCATCCCTCTGTGTGGGAAAAATTAGAAGAAAATTCTCTCAAAGTTAAGATGCTGAGATTTTGAGGCATTAACTGGCTTGCACAGATGGGCAAATTTACCTGGTGATAATTATGGTAGGAATGGAAGGCAGGAAAGCAAGGGTTGGTAGTTCAGCACTGATGGCTGAGAAGTGGCTTTGCTCCAAGGAGACAGAGGCTCTAGTGTATCTGTAACGACAGATCTGTGCCTCTCTCCTAGAGCCCATTGTCAGATTCTCTGTAGACCTGCTCACTTTGTAGTTGTGTGTTTATTACTGAGGGGAGAGCTGGATGCCTCCTACTCTAGAGATAATGAAATGAGTGTGCATGTCAGGATCCAGAAGACGTGGCCTAAATCCTTTCTTTTTAGTAAGTATGCAATTGGGTAGGACACAACCTCACTAAATCAGTTTTCTCATCTGTACAATGGTGATATCATCCACCTCCCAGAGTGGCTTAGAGGATTTATTTGTTTATGTGTTTATTGTCTGTCTTTACAGACAAGGAGTTAGAAGTGTACTCCTTGAGGTCTCTCTTACTGCCTTATAGGTGGTATAAACTCAGTAGTTACTCACCACAGGCATAATGATGAAACTGCATGATGCATATCAAACACCATGTGTAATGCTACCTCGTGCATGATAGCTCTTATGTTGACACACATCTGAAAAGTCAGGAAGACCTCTGAAAAGAATTAGTTCAGGATCAGCAACTAGTATTAAAAATTAAAAAATAAAGTTCCCTAATCTGGAAGTGTTAGACAATTAAGAAAAAAGGGCTAGGCATGACCTGTTAAATCATCAGAGAACTGGGAACGGAGGAGGGGAATGCAGGAGGCAGGTGCTTCTCTAGTCCTTGTGGGTGAACAAGAGCAAACACAGAGCAGGAAGATGTTGTAAAAAGTCTAGGATGTGACACTCCAGAAATTTGAGAGCCCATATTTTCTTATGGTTGAAAAACCTTTAGTGACCACCCACTAAATGTCAGTGCTGTGTCCAGGACTGGAAAACCTATGGGGAAGAAAAAGAACTCTTTTGGGGAGCTAGAGGAGTAAAGGGGCCTTCTTTTGGCTCTGAAAACTGCACTGATCCTATAAAGTGTTATTTTAAAAGATTCATCAGAAGCCTAACTAAGCTCTCCTCAGCTTGTAGAAATTTTAAAGACAGTCACTCATAATGATTCAATGAGCACTAAATGTTCAAGTGAGGGCAAAGCCTTGCCAATTTGTCTTTTTCACACTTTGTCTAGAGCTGACGTCTTCCAAGAGACCCACTGTCTTAGAGAAACTGGGTGAGAGAACTGTTCCACTGTTACTCCAAGAACTAAGGGCATCTGAGTGGGCCAAGAAACATAGAATGGGGGGGGGGGGGTGACTGGCCAGATAGTGTAAGGAAAATGCTCAAGTTTCTAGAGGAATCTGTCTAGAGGGGAAGGTTAACCTGTCATAGATTGAAAGTCTCAGTTAGGCTAAGTCTCAAAGTACTCCTAGACTAGAGGATTTTGACTCTTTTTCTGGTTTTAAGTTCCTTATGAGTGCAGATAAGTCTCTTTTAATCACAGACCAGAATAATCCTGGCAGGAAGGAGACAGAGGTGCCACCATTGTTACAAGCAGACACCCGCTTGTTTTTCTAGAATTAAGTCAAGATTGAAAATGTGAGATCATGTTGTCTGTGGTTCCTTGCGAGGAGTTGAATGACACATCATCTTATTCCTTTGAATCAGTGCAACTTCTAAGGGAAGAGATCTTGGGAGCAGGCCTTTGCCTGATCCTTTGAGTTAGGAGCAGGTGAGATTGCTAATTAGAAGGCCCAGATGGCTGGTACATTGTTGCAGACAGTGTACCCTGCTTATAATTTGAGAATTGGAGGAAAACCAAAATGGTGTCAAAATGTGATATTGACCACCTCCTTAACCAAAGTGTACTGCTATCCCTAAAGAAAGACAACATAACATAGTGAAAAAGTTACAGGCTTTGGAGTCAGAGACATTGAATTAAACTGTTAAATCCTGGTTGTGGTCTTAAGTAAGTCATCTAAACTCTGAATCTCATTTTCCATATTAGTAAATTACTGGAGACATTAGCACTTTCATCATTTGTGTGTATGTGTGTATGAAGCTAGGTACTCAAACTTGTACTAGGTACTTGAAATAATTTATACTAATTATTATTTTAAAAGAGATCATGAAAAAGCAGAAATGAAAGAGGGTATCTAAAAGTTGCTAACAGCATTTTATTTTTTATTTTGGAATAAAATTCTTCTCAGTCAATAGAATCCAAGTCTTGGAAAAAAATCTTCACTTTTATTCTAATATAATAAAAACTATGCAGTTTATAAATTCAAAAACCAAATAGCAGAGTGCATAAGGTGTCAGAGCAGTTTATATTACTAAGAGTCCAAGATCTGCGGTTTCTGCTCTCTTTGGTTTCTTCATCTAATTTCACCTAATAGGGAACCAACCACTCAGAGCAGCTCAAAGTCCTAATAGAGAATCATGAGATAATTGAATTTCATGCAACTTCAATTCTAAATACTCCCAGTTCCAAGTTGAAGGAAGAAGAGACCAATGCCAATGAGTTCTATAAATGATCAACAGCTGAAACAGATTCAAATCACAACCATTTTATCCAGGTCGTACAATAGACAAGAAGCAAATCAGGTAGCATCTCCCTGCCAAATATTAAAAATATAGTGGGAGATAAAACAGGCAGATTAAAAATGGTGATGAAAAATGCCCCATCTGGGCCAGCATGCTTCCCTCATTTTTCTGTCTGGGACCATCTGCTATTTGGACCTGCAGGAAGAGAAGGCTATGGTTGTTGCAATTCATCTTCCTTCTGCTGTACCAAAAAGGAGGAGAAATGGGCACCAGGGCAAAGGGGTGAAACGTCTCTGTGATTTTCTTTCTTTTGTATTTTGACATTTTTTCCATCATTTGATTGAAAGAGTGATTCTGCATTTGATTCTTAGACCTATTTGACAAGTGGCCAAAGAACACAGTGTTCGTATTTGTATATTGGAAAGTAGACAGTTTGTTGTGTTTCTGTTTATCACGTTCTTTTTCATACACAATGATGTATCATTAAGAAAGCTTTGGGCATGTAAAGGCAACCTAATTATTTTCAGAAATATTAACCTTAATGACTCAAAGTTGTCGTTTCAATCAAAGTCCTAGACTCTAAGTAGCAAGTGGAAATAAACTACAAAAAGATCTTAATTATTTTTAGTAGACTTTCATGTAGTTTTCTATTGACCTGGATAAAGCCTTTCTGTAAACTTTTCTTCATACCATTTTGTAAACAAATTTCAAGTATTTTGAGATGAGTGTTAAACCAAACAAACTGCAACAACATGACTTAACAGGTAGGAATATATACATGTTAATCTTCTTAATGTATTTTCCACCTATAAAAGGGTAGTCTTTGTGACATGAGCACACTCATATTCTAACAAAGAAGTAATACATGCTCAATAAAGGACATTTGGTTAACACCAAGAAATGCAAAGGAAAATCAAAAGCCGTGAACCATGTCTAATTCAATCAACAACTAAATAAGTACCTATTTAGTGCTTCTTTGTCAAAGGCACTGTGCTAGGCATTGGAATACATCTGTGAAGTTAAAACAATTTCTATCATTTGGGAGCTTATTTTCTAAAGGGGGAGATAGAGGTCAACTGTTTACACAATTGATTTTTAAATTGTATGTTATGCAAGGAGATCATAGAGAAGGCACTTTTGGAGAAGTAACATTTGAACTTCTAAAGAACAGGAATTAATTATCTCAAGAGGCTGGGGGGTAAGGACAGTCCTAGGTAAATAGCACAGCATGTTGTTATGCGGAGCATTCTATTATGGTCTCCATTAAAATGTTCCCTTTTCAATATTCTTCTACAGCTTGGGTTTCATTATTCCATTATATGTCTCCATCATATGCAATTTTCTTATTCAGTCTTTTATTTTTGATATTTTACACTTGTGGTACCTTAGAATTGATGAAAATATTATTATATCATTTATTATGGTGATATTTTACAAATAATAATAGAGTATTTCATTCTTGCACACATGGACTTAACAATTTAGATTATTTCTTTAGGACAAATTTAAATTAAGAGAAATGGACTTGTTTGTTCAAAGGAAATACATGTTCTTAAAGATATTTTAAAAACATGCTACCAAATTGCATTCCAGAAAATATGTACCATTTTACACTCCACACCTTCATTAACCCAAGATATTATCATTCCTTTTAATCATTGCCAATTTGATGGGCAAAGACGGAAAGAAACACACTGTTTTTATTTCCATTTCTTTGATTTCTAGTGAGATTTAACATTATACAAATATATTGAACTAAGCAGTGACTCATTAGCTGGCTAGTTTTTCAGATTCTTAAATATACTAAGCCAATGAACAGATGTAACAATGGAGGAAGGTGTTCTGATTCATTTTTTTACTTTGCTATTTTGGGCTTTCTGTAGAAACACAGGCTTTTGGAGGGTTGAGACATTGATACACAAAAATTGTACTTTTGATAGTTGAAAAAAATTTTAAGGGGATCTAAGATTTGGGGAACTTGTAGTATAATAAAGAGGAGACTTTTAGGAAGGCCATTTAAAAATAGAGAAGACTGTCTCTATTCATTCCAAATGTTGCTCACGTCATTTCTATAAATGCCTTATTTAATGATATGCATTTTTTCCTTTTTTTCCTAAGGAAAAACTGGTCTACTTCCTGGATTGTTCTTTCTAGTAGAAAAATTGAATTTTACAAAGAATCCAAGCAACAGGCTCTCTCTAATGTGGTAGGTAGCTCTCTGTTTCTATTGCTATCATCTTTTCAGAAATATTGTCGAATTAAAAGTTTGGTTTCACCAGAAATCACACTAAAGTTTCCAAGCTACCAGCATCTGAAAGCAGATGGAGGAAATGACTCAATAAACTTTTAATCAGATGAAGGGAAAATAGAACTTAGTGTCTGTTTTATTAAGTGGTGCATTTGGAGAATAATCACAAAATGAGATGAATGGTAAGAAGCTATCCAGTAATGTAAAGGTAACACTTTAAATTAAGGTGCCATTTATAAATGCTTTATTCTTATTTATGAAATGATCACTAAATGTGCTACTTGCTCAAATAATGTATTATAAAGTATGTTATAAAATGCATTAGTAATAAATGCTTAACAAATGATACTATGGGAAGCTGTTTTAAAGAATATTATAAGACGTAAATCGTTTTAAACCATGTATGTGCATCTTTAATACATGAATTTAAGTTGTTATCTAGCATGCTATAAAGTGCTTCACACATTAATAAATAATAATAAACTGTTTATAAATGGCAGCTTAATATAGGGTGTTACCAATGAAGAAACACTCTAAGTTAAAAAAGTGATTTTTTATCTTAGTCTAACTGTGACATTCACTATATCCAGCTAAGCTTTCTGAATATTTCTTATGACTCCATCTAATGGCACTAATACAATATCTGTATCATGTAGTTATTACAAAGTGAAATTTGTAGGGTTTCTTCATTGTACCTGGGGCGGGGGCGGGGGGGCAGGTATTACATATGCCTACAGAGATTAGACAGTGATAGCAAATAGGAGCATTTCCCAGCTAGTCACTGGGGCAATTCAAGGCTGGAGCCTTGCTGCCCAAACAGCAGAGCTGCCACACAATGTAGGAGAGAATGGACAGGCAGCATGTCTGACAACTTCCTGATTAGGAAGGGCTTGAGGCAGGAACCAACCTGCCATATCCCATCCGCCTGATGGGCAGCAGGGAAAGGGGTCGCTTGGCAGGAGCTCACCGCAATGAACTAATTTATATTTGGCAGGTAGTAAAACAATGGAAAGTTCTTTGGTCTCCAGCCACTCGTCATATTTGCTAGGTAATCTTCTTTAAATAGGAAATAGAAAATCATTTGCTGGGAATCAGATTCTTAGAGAAGAAAATTTTAGTAAGAACAAAAGGTAGAATTTGGCTTGCTCCTGATAATTGCAATAGCCTTTATCCTAAAGTAGCTCACTGATTTTGGAGTCTTACTGAGGTCCAATCTGTAAATTAATTATGAATAAATTAAAAATATATCGCAGTCTTTTGTATTTTTTAATTTAAACTGCCTTAGAAATTTAAGCTTTTTTGTTTGTTTAATTTTTGGCTATAGTAAAGTTAACATATATATATATATATATATATATATATATATATATATACATTTTAAATAAAGTACCCCCAAAGGCAAGGCACAAAACGATGCTCATCCACTTGCAGGCCCCTTTGTCTTCCCTTTGAATGAGTTTTAAGGGGGAAGTTGGGAATGGAGGAAAGCCTCTTGCATTGCTGAGTTTTGCTGCTGAGAAGATGATCTTTCTGCTGAGTGAGAGGAATTCCGTGGGAGAAGAGTTTATGTGACTGTGCTGTGATAATAGGAAGAGATTAGATTCCAAATTAAAGCATTTGGTTTACTTTTATTTTATTGTTTTAATCTCCTCATACCAGGAGATACAATTATCAGCTGCTTAATTTTATCCAGGTGAGAGAAACCCCCATTTAGGTTGTGGGCGAATTTTGAAAGGGTGCACTAATTGCATGCCTTCCCTTCAACCTTCAGAATTGTTATAAACTGACAATAGGTCTTACTTTTAGAAGAAACTGGTTAACGTTTTTTGGCAGAACATATTTATTATTTCTGGCCCTGTTTTCAATTGTCTTATGGTTCCTCCAGGCACTCATTGTCTTCAAAGTGAATTCAGGGCAGGAGCTAACTGTGTTTTGTGCTAATGGGGAAGAGAATTATAGATTAGTGTTTGTACTGCAGGAATTGTCTTGCTAGTCAACTTCTTGGATCCATTTCTAACCAAGTATGAAAGGTCTAGTGGGATAGCCCACATTTACCAGTTCCAGCCTTAGAGAAATGATGCCGCTGATGATTGCCAGGCCTTGATTAAAGATGCTGTGGTTTTATTTTGAAAGAGGTTTATTTTGAAAGAGATTTATGCTCAAGTTTCTGAATTTCCCTTGCACCCACTTACACATGTCCTGGTGTTGTTCATTGTGCTTCTGGGAAAATTCCTTTCCTCCAAGGGGTCAGTAGAAATCGCCTGAGGGCAGAATGTGGTTTAAAACAGTAAATGACATTTTAAGCTTTACAGGAATAAACTCTGAATGTTAATGAAGTGGTGAGACAAAGTAGCTAAGAGCTACTTACTTTGAAGTCCCACCACAGGAGACTTAATTCTAGTATTGCCACTTGCTAGCTGACGAAGTTGCTCAACTGATTTGAGTTCCAGAATCCTCATCTGTAAAATGGGAATAGTGATATCTGCCAGCAGAATTAGTAGGGAATGAAATTAGTTAATAACA
Organism: Choloepus didactylus; assembly: GCF_015220235.1. NCBI lineage: Eukaryota > Metazoa > Chordata > Mammalia > Pilosa > Megalonychidae > Choloepus > Choloepus didactylus. The sequence continues at coordinate 31,364,549 of NC_051315.1, forward strand.
GAAAATAATATAATAGCCATAAAAGAATAACTATTATGCTCTATTATAATATATTCTATATTCTATTCTATGGTACATAATATACCATGATTATACTATGTTATTACACTGTATTAGTTTTGCACTTGAACTGATCCATTTGTAGAAGAGAGAATATATTAATTCAAGGAACATCATCATGGAGAGTCTCCAGAAAGAGAAATATGTATCCATAGGCAGCATAAATAGTTGTGTCAAAGTAATGAATAATACTAGAAATTAAGTCACACATCTATTTGGAACTCTAAATATAACCTCCTGCATATCCATACTTATTTTCTTGGAGCCCCCATCATCCTCCATTGGCTCTTGCATGTACTGTTTTCACATTTAATCCGGCATTTAACAAAATGTTGTTCCTGATCCCACATTCCATGTTTGGCTGCTTTTCTTTCTCACTAACCTTCTCTCAATTCATATCCAAGTCCGATTTTTATCAAAAGCAGACTTCCCCTAAAAAAAGAGAATCACTTCACTGGTGGTGTGTAGGTTAGAGGTTCAAGGGCTTTGGAAACTTGGTGGCCTTTTAAAGGGAAAGGAGGACTGATCTAGGATTGTCCACATTGTGGTTTTCTTTTATAATAAAGATATTAAAAAGTAGCTTACCATCTGCTATCACTATAACTTTGTGACAGAAAGGACACTGTAAATTACCCTCACTCCGAATATAGGAAGGAAGAAATCTTAAAAATAAAAGACAGCCTTTACCAAGAATGAAAGTTGTCACCTTTATCCATCTGTGTATATTGTCTCTATTTTGATCACTTAACCTCAGACCAGAGAAAGCTCGGTCACAGGCAGGCTGGCCCAACTGTGAGAAGGAGCATTTGAAAACTACCGGTATCCCTAGATCCAGTTTATTGGATCTTGCAGGAAAGGATGGTGTTCATATTTACTTTGTTTTATGCATTCTGATTTGTAAATCACTTTAAAATTTTTAAGTGTTTTAATTGTAAAATAATGCAGAAACCATTCTTGTGTAAAACATTTGAGTCATTTATGTATTATAAGTATTAATCAAACACCTACCAGCCACTACCCTGGTCAAGAAATAAACACTTTCAGCCCTCCAGAAGCCCCCTCTGCCATCTGCCGTTTGTCCATTTATCATCACAACACCTTCTCTTGCCCTAGAGTTAGCCCCTAAACTGCATTTTTGTCATTATTTTGTCACTTTTTGTTATTTTCCCCTGCATTCCCTAAAAATATATAGTTTAGTTTGTCTGTTTCATCTGTTTCTTGCTATTTTTGATAAGTATCTTACTTACCTTTTCCTTTCCTTTAATATTTTTTATCATTCTTTTTTTTCTATTAGTTTGGAGGCAATATGAAGAATTTGTTTTATTAGTGGTTAGCCTAGGATTATAGAATTGATACTTAACTTATCAAAGACTAAGGAAAATGAAATCAGTTACTCTTTTTCAAGATATTACTTTACAATTCTTTTAATTCATTCATTCCTTTCCCAATGCATTTGCTAATGCTGTTTGTTGTTTAATTCTCTTTTTTAAAATACCACTAAACATTTTTTATTCTCTTTTATATCATCAGTGTTAGTTTGCATTTGCCCAAAGTTTGTCTGTTCTTTGCTATTTATTTCTTCAAGTCTCAGACTTTCCAGGCAAGATCACTTTTCTTTCTTCTTGGAGGGTCTGTAGTAATTCTTGCTTAAGGGTCTTGTGATGACAATCTGTAACAGTATTTGCTTGTTTGATACTGTCTCTACTTATCCCACATTCTAGGAATCTATATTCTTTGGATATAGAATTTTGAATTGACATTTATTTCAACACATCAAAGAAACCATTCCACTCTTTTCTGTCATCCTTTATTGCTACAAGAAGTCAGCTGCTGTTAGTTTAACTGCTGTTCTCTGGCTGCTTTTAATATTTTTCTCATTACCGTTGGTTTTCCACAGTTTCACCATGGGTTAGTTTCCTAGGGCTGCATTAACAAAGTAACACAAACTGGGTGGCTTCAAACAACAGAAATTTATTCTCTCACAGTTTTGGAGGCTGGAAGTCTGAAATCAAGGTGTCACCAGGGCCACGCTCCTTCTGAAGTCTCTGGGAAAGAATCCTTCCTGACCGTTTGTGGCTTCTGGTGGGTCCTGGAAATCCTTAATGCCCTGTGGCTGCATCACTGCAATCTCTGCTTGTCATCACAAGGCCTTCTTCCCTATGTGTGTGTCTTCTTTATGTCTCTGTGTACAAATCTCCCCCTCCTTTCTCTTATAAGACACAAGTCATTGGGTTTAGGGCCCACTCTAATCCAGTATGAACTCATCTGCAACTGATTACATCTGCAAAGGCTCTATTTTCAAATTAGGTCACATTCATAGGTACCAGGGATTATGACTTAACATATCTCTTTTGGAGGACACCTTGTAACCCACGACATACCAATATGGATCCAGGTTTCACTTTCTTTTTATTTTTCCTGGCTGGATGGCTAGACATCTTGAAATTGTTGATTAAGCCATTAATATATTTTCAGAAACTCCCAGCTATTATCTTTTTATATGTAGCCTCTTTTATATTCTCTCTCTTGTTTCCTTTTGAGACTCCAATCAAGCACGTTAAATTTTGTCACTCTATCGTCCAAATTTTTATACTCTTTTCTGTTTCTTCTATTTTCTTGTCTTTCTTAGCTGTATTCCAAATAATTTAATTTCAATTATTGTAGTTTTCACTTCTAGAAAGTTTTAGAAATTTTTCAATTATTTTTTAAAGTTAATTGTTCCCTCCAGATGTTATGAAGCCTTTTATTTGCTTTGTTCAACATTCAAGACATAGTTGTTGTGTAATCTGAAGTCTGAACAGGTCTGGTTCCACTGGTTCTTACTCATATTGCCTGCTCACCTGGTGGTATCTGATTATCTTTGACTGTGTGTTAATCATTGTTCTTAAACTGTTATTATGGAAGGTTCTCTGCAGCCTAAGATAAATGTATCCCAGTCTAGAGTGTTTTGTATTTTTCTCAAGGATCTGGGACACTTTTAATGAGGAATTACCTCAAATGAAATTAGTAGTTTAAAATTCTCAGGTTCTATATGAATGGAGTATAATTGTACCTCTGCAACAAATTCTCAGTGACAGAAATGTTCTTCCCTCTTCCATTTTTTTCTTCTCTTAAATTGTTCATGAAACAAGGCAATCTTATTTATAGTCCCTTGGGGTAGGAAGATGGGAACAAGTTTAATATTGATTCTATCTGCTCTTTTATAACACTATAAGCAGGTCCTGTTTCCATTATTCTGTGAGATTGATTGACCAAAGCTCAAATGTGTAGTATAAACCAGTGCCCCCAGGAAAAGTGCAGTTTGGTGGCTTTGATATTCAGTTTACCTCTCTGGGTACAGATTACCCTCCCTCCATGCCCCCCAGTAAATTTTCCCTGACAGTCACTCTATCTTTTCAACATTTCAATTCTTCTAAGGATGTTTTTAAAAGAAATATTGTATCCAGAATTTTTCATTGTTTTCAGTTTGGAAGAGTTGATCCAAATAACATAGCTTCTCATTACAAGCTACCTCACTTTAATTTAAATATACATTTGGTTAATCAAGTTTGTGCTATTTATATAAGCCTTTGTGGGAAAAGGCTTCATAAGAATATGTATTGAATCTTACAATGAACAGCTTGCTCGTTAGGGCTACATATAAGGCATAGAGATATAATCAAGATAAAACAGTGCTGCCAAAAAATAGGGTGACATGAATAAGAAGCATAGAAGAGTTTTTTTTGGAGATTTAGAAGAGGGAGAGCTCACATCTGTGAAAGATTTGACTTGGGCCTTGAAGGATGCTTATAATTTCAACATGTGGAGATTTGTGGGCAAAGAATTCCAGTGAAGTAAAATAATGAACAATGGTGTGAAACAGAATGAGAAGGAAAAAAAAAAGATTTTCCAGTTTCATTGGAAGTTAGGACAGAAGAAATGAATCAAGAAGAATGCCTTGTGCTGAGATTTGCTACCAGGGCCAAATCTTTAACCAAACATGTTAGTGTGTCTCTAAGCACCTTCACCCTAGATGACTCTGAAATGGTTATTATTTTGGAAAACACACATGGAACAGCATGTATCCCTGGTGCTATGTATCCTAAAAGGGCCAGGCCTACTGTGGGTCAAAAGCAGAATAGATCCTAGAATAAACATATTCTAGGATCATGGCTTCATCTCATTTGATCCAGGAATGAAAATGTTTGCCTCAAAATAACTTGCATTCTAATTTGCTTCATCCAGTTCTAGAATCTGAGGTCCTAGAAAAATAGTTGTTGTCCTTTGAGGCCTTGATTCATAACCCTTTCATTTTTCAGATACCCTTACCTATTTTAGTATCTGTGAAGGACTCAATAGGCATTTCAGTTGCAGCTTGCCTCCTGGTTACCTGCTGTGCTTTGTAATTTTAGAATTTCTGCTTAATGTGTGCAGTAGACATCTGACTATAGCCATGGGGTGTGGCAAATTTATATTCCTGGTTGGAAAAAAAAGCATTGATAGATTGCCTCATGGGGAAGAAGCTCTGTAATTTAGAGTGTCCACTCATTAATTTATTCTATGAACTATTATTAGTTCCTATAAGGTGTCAAGCATTGTTATTTTATGCCCTAGAGATATTCAAGTAAATAGTATCTGATCTTAGTCCTCAAAAAGCTTAAAGTCTGGTAGAGGAGACAAAATCATATACAAGCATATTGTAATACATGACTCAAGTGATTGAAAATGATTAGGAAACATGCTGTTGAACCATAGATTGAACTACCAGTAGTCTTTTCCCACGGCAACTGGTTCCAAGTAATGCTCAGCCTACGTATCATCTATTTGTTCATTCTGCAAATATCAATGATCATTCTCTATGTTTAAGCCACTTTGCTAGGTGTCAAGAAGGATACAAAAATGAATCAGACTCAGATCCCTTCCTTGAGGGTCTAGCAGGAATAGAAAACATGCCCCCAAATTGAGTAATTATAGTGAAAAACAGGCACTGATGGTTGCTCTAAAATGGCATGCACAGAGGCACGGATTAGTTTTATGGTAACTCAGAGGTGGGAGAAATTGCTTCCAGCTAGAAAGAATTCCAAATATATCCATGGAGCAAGTGACATTTGGGCATGTTTTTGAAGGATGAATAGGATTTTGATGCAGAAATGGGGAAACAAGATATTTTATAAAGAAATAAGGGAGTAAACAATGATAGAAATATGGGGAATTGGTTACCTACCTAATTTATTTGTTCATTCTACAGATATGTTACATACAGGTAAGTATGATAAGTGTTGATCTCTGCCATGTCCCATGCTCTGTGTGCGAGTCATTGCTCCTGAAAACTGAAGGAAGGTTCTCTAAGGCCTAAGATGAATGTGCCCCATTCCAAACTATGCTCTGTTTCTTTTACAAGATGCCTGGGGGATCTCTACCTGTAAGGGACTGCCTCAAAATAAATTGAGGAACAGCAAGATGAAACAGCAAGCAGTTTAATTTGGTTGGAAAGTTAGTGTGGAACCTGTTTGTGGAAGACCTTAAACAGGATTGTGAGAAGAGATGGATTCATTCTGTAGTCAATGTGGAGCCCTCACACTCATGTTAAAAAATCCTCAAATTGAGAAAGACTCAGAGATTTCAGAAACATGTTTGGAGAATTAAGATGCATTTTCTCCATATTTAATAGAAAAGATGTGGGACTTGTTAAATTGTCTCTAGAGACATATTCTAAAACTCTGTGCACATAGATGGGAGCCAAAAGTCCTGGGCATCATCTCACTCACAGAATGCTTTCATATTTCTATATGTGTTTGACCTGTGAACAGTATGGTTATTTCTAAAGAAGCCCTAGTGCAAAGAGCCCCATCAGGGCAATTTATCTAAGGGAAGAAGAGAAAAGAACTAAAGTACATATCCCAAGAACATGGGTTTATCAGTTCATCAGTGAGCACTAGAAGCCTAGAAGTGTTGTCATGTGACTACTGAATATCTATTCAATGTTGTACCCTACTAAAATAAGTACATATGTAGTCTACTTCTGCTTTGAGAAATTTCTTGTTTCCACATCTAACAAAAGCAGACCAAATAGACCTCACTCTCTTCAATCAGGTGGGTTAAATTTACTGTTTCTGCTATATTCATCACATATTCCTCAGAAAACTTAGTGTCCCTTTTGACATAAATTTAGAAGCATTATAAATAATTTTAGAGAGTGTTTCTTCTCCCATATTGTGTGGTTTTGAAGCCAATATGTTCATTATGAATCCTTCATGTTGGTGTATATGAGACTTAATTTTTTTGCTATTTTCATATTTTTTATTTAAGATTGTACTAATACTTTAATCAGAGGCAATAGCTAACGAATTTTACTTCAAATGACAGAAAATTTTACCAAGGTATTTAATACACTAAAGCTTTTTCTAGCCACTCATCCAGCCATAACCTTGAAAACAAAAAGGAGTGGTATGAAAGGCCTCATTAAAATAATTTGTTTACATTTTTAATATTGTTTACTTCCGATCAGAATAATGAACTCAAGCATTAATTAAGTAAAGTAATACATTCAATGCTCATTCACTGTAGTATGACTTTAGTAACAAAATGAACTTATTTATAGGAGTACAATGATGTGATTTAGCAAAAAGATGAAAATAGTTTTCAATCAGAAAGCTATTCATGAATTATTGAGTATTCTGTGCAAAATGAATATGGAATGACTTTATCTTTGTAATATGAGTGTTGAGCCCTTATTCAGACCCCTGCTCAAAAAGAACATGAAAAATGGAGGGTCAAACAATGGATCTACCAACCTTAGCTTAATGAAAGCATTTTAAATCTCTTTTTTAATATTTTAATTCTCATAATGATAGTGCCCTTGCAAAATCACCATGGTTATCATTGGTGCAGTTTCTTAATATACCCATAGATTATACCATCATATGGCCTTATCATGCATTTAATAATTAGAAAACACAGAGGTCCAAAACATAGAGGATGAAGGGTGGAGATGGAAAAAAAAAGTGTGTGTGTGTAAGAATTGAATTCTAGTGTTTTATTAACATAAACTTTGTAACAAAAGAAATTAAATCAAGTAATCGATATTAATATAAATGAAACCATGTTCTCTGGTTATAATTTTCTCAAGATTTGGTCATTAGCCACAATAAATTCTGTATCTTACGTAATTTTTAATAACCACAAAAATCTATGAAATTGATAGGATGCTTTATAAATGGGTACTATCTTACCATCCCTCAATAAACCTCACCTTAGGCTTTCTCAGAAAACTGTTTTAATTATGAAGCTTGACTCTGTGGTTTATCATTTTAGTCAATGTAATGCATCTGATTTAGAACTTACATTTTATCTAGGATAAAATGGACTTTTACTGCACAATGGTTTTTTTTTTAGTTTAGATTATGTGTGTGTGTGTGTGTGTGTGTGTGTGTATTTAGTCTTAAAAATTCACTACTAAAGTGAAATGCTCTGGAAGTAGTACACCATAGTAGGTAGAAACAGTAGCTTTCAAGTCGTGCCACCTGGGTTAGGATTCTCAGTTTCACATTTTATTTGGTGCCACAATCCTTGATTATTTCAACTGCAATGTGGGGTTAATAAGAGTACTTACCTTATAGAACTATTGTGACATAAAGTGACTGACACATAGAAAACATAATAAATCTTAATTATGCTACTATTATTATTATTATCGTTGTTGTTAGTACATGAAGCAGTAGAACATAGTGGTTAGGAGAAGAGGCTTTGAAACTGGACAGAATTGAATTCAAATACTCAAATTGCCACTTAATAAGTATCTGTATACTTAAACTATCTCTGCCTTAGTCTTCTTAACAATAATATGGAGATTTATCGTGTAGGGGACACTACCTACTGTCCAAATAAAATCCATATTTTCTGCAAACTTCATTTCTCACTCACACCACAGTCCAAAACAGATAGCCCTGGTCAGCTTTCTGCTGCACGGTGATTCTCCTGCCCTTGGGCACTGTCATTCCGTAGAGGCAGGGAGGGAGGATAAAGAGAGCCTGAGGAAGGACAGCATGCTCTTCAGATGTCTTAAGGCTGGAAGTGTCTCACATGTGTGTTTGCGCATATTCCAGCCTTGAGAATAAGAAGTGTGGCCCTGTGTTGATGCAAAGACATTTGGAAAAAATGGAGTCTCTGGTGACAACTCGAGACTCTCAAAGAGGAATCATAGCCCACATTTTGGTGGGGAAGTAGCAGTCTCTGCCACAGGGACAGTAATACCAATTGTCTTAGTCGTGGTTGCTGGTTAACAAAGCCTAGAGTAAGTGTTTCTGCTTTATATGGGAGGTACAAATCATGACAGGGTGAGCAAAAAGGAAGTGAGGCAGGAAATAATGGGAAGTACTACAAGGTGATGTCTTACTATGCTGGCTACCACTCTACAGGGAGCCTTGAAGAGACGCAACAGGTCACAGCCAGGAGCATCTGCTCGTCTTGACAATAATCTGTAGCTAGATTGTCTAGGGAAACCTTGCAGTAGTCTATGGGAGGGCAAGAGGGTGGAAAGGGAATATACTTGCCAGTTTTCTTCCCATCTCCTGCTCCCCTTTGGTTAAAGTTCCCCATCTAGAGAGCTAACTTTTCTATATCTTAATGGCCCCAGGAACACCATTGGTCAGATCCCACACCCTGAAAATGGTGTTTCATTCAAATCCAGAAGTAGTTGGAAGAGCCTGCAGTCTGTCTGCATCCTGGCAGCCTACGGGTGGGCTTCACATTCCAAGAATGTGACAGCCTGTCCTCGGGAGGTGGGAACCTATTGTTCCCAGTGTGGATGACATCTACAGGGCAGCTGAGGTGGACTAAGTGGGCGATGGTCTGAGGAGAGAACCAGAGGAGGCACCTGAGGAGTCTACATTGTGCCCAATTCCACCATCTTGCAGAATTAAATTAGGTTTTATGTAACATAAATGTAAGACAATATCAGCACACAGCAAAGCACACTACACAGAAACCAGTGTATTTATTATAGCAATAAACTATTATATTTATTATAGCAAGATTTTGATTCAGAAATAAATGTAGTAGGTATTTGTTTTTTGAAAAGTAGAGATTACTTTCTCCACAAACAAAACAAAACAAAATATTCAAGTGCTCAAAATCACTAACAAAGTTTTACTTTCTGAAAATCTGGTTTGATTTGGCCATGTAATGTACTGAGAAATTTCACTGTAGAAATAATTTCAGTTATTAACATCATTTATATTCATATACATAAAACCCACATCTTAACAATCAAAGTATCCTCTTCTATGTTGACAGGGGCCATACTTTAGACATTAATAAGATCAGGTATCCATTCAGTGCTCTTTCCTAAATCAGTTTGCCCAAATGAGAATTTATAAGTGAGTTTTAGCCTCCTCCATGAACGATTTTCCAGAATCAAAACCAGTTATCTGATGAAACTTAATTCCTCTAAACAGATTTTGTGTTTCATGTTTCAAAATGATGAGGACAATCCTGAGTCTGTATTCTGGAATAGCAATTAATCCAGAATAAAAAATGATAGCTAATAACCTATTTCATAAAATCTGAGTCCTGTCTTTTTTTTTTTTAACCACATCTGGTAATAAGAGTCTGGGCAATATGTGAATCAATGATTTGTTGCCTACATATACCCCAATCTTCATCATTGAAAATATCGTGAAGCAAAAGAGCATCTGGCCTTTGATATTTTCTTAATATACATTAAAAGACTTTGGACCCCAAATATGCCATAAAGAAAAATGGGAAACTTAATCCCAAAGGTTTAATTGAAGTCAGAGAAAAAAAATATTATAGAGAGAATTCCCTGTCAGCTATTATTGGGAAATGGTAAAGATGGACTATGAGAATAATAAAAATCAGAAGTGGAAAAGACGGAGGATCAATTTTTAATGACTCCACAGTGCTCCAACAAAGAGGCTTTCATGTTTTATTGTCCAGAAGCAGTAACTTTTAAATAATTCTACTTAAATCTTTTAAAAAATCAGTCATTTCTATTTTAAGTTTACCTCTGTATTTAGTCAATTTTTAAAAGTATGTTTTTACGATGATGTACAATACAATCCATTAGCATTGTGCTGTTCATTAGCAGATATTTTCTTATAATTTATAGCTATAGAATCAGAAAAAAATTTTATTACAGAATTCTTTAATTTCAGGTTTCTTGAATAAAATCTTGGTTGTCTTCCAAAGAAATTCTGTGAGCTTTCTGTTATTCCAGTGTTTAACAACTCTTAAACACTGAATAGTTTCCCTTATAATAACCTCTAGTCCTAAAGTTTTTTCAAGCCTTGATCTTTTTCTTTTAGCTTGGAGAAAATTTACCTATTTTCTATTTCTATATAGATAAATTAACCACTATCTATTCATCTTAGTTTTCTAGACTGATACCTAATATAGTTATTTGTTTTAATTTTTCTCAAATCACTTTAGTCTTTTTTTCTGTCATACTTCTGAATTTGTTCCAATCTCTATAATTTCCTTTGATTGCTCCATAGGATCACTTCTTACTAATGGCCAGTACAGAAATATTGTGCTTCAATTTCTCATTTTGTAGTCTATCATTCTGAGATGCATTATTTATTTTATTTATGTATGTGTTGGAATGATTCTTGATATTTTCCATTGTAATTCTTCATACAGTTCATAAACTCCTTCAACAATTCACAATCACAAATATCACAGTTAAACAATTATTTTTGGCCACTTTGCTAGATTCTAGACAAATAGAGAAGCCTAAGGAAAACCCCAGCTTCTTGGGAGCTGCTTGTATAGCTAGGAGAAAGAGATACACCAAAAAGTAGATTCAGTTTGTCAATAATAAAAAGAGTTGTAACAAAGTGTGCTTCAAAGTAAAGAAATGATCCTGGAAAGAATGACTGACTGGGGCTGCAGAAGTAAAGTAGAGGCTTACAGAGACTATTTGGGAACTGTTCTGTGAAAGATGAGCAGGATTAGGGCAGACACAGGGGAAGAGAGGCCACCACATGGTGGGAGGCAGAGATGTAAGCCAAGGAACCCCAAGTATTGCTGGCAGCTAGCATCAGATTCCACAGACTCCAGGAGAAAGCAAACCTTACTGACACATTGATTTCACATGTCTGGCCTCAAAACCATGAGCCAATAAATTCCTGTTGTTAATTCAAAACCAGTTTGTGGTAACTGTGATAGCAGCTCTGGCAAACTACAACAGGTCCACTCAAGAAATTAGGAACAAGATTGGATAGAATTGGGTACCAGAGAGAAGAAATCCTTGGACAGGAGAAGGAGTATCTTTTCCTTTGCGGCAATGCAGGACATGCCTTCTAAGTCATTTGTGCACTATATGATGCTGATGAGGTCATGGCATTTCACTGCCTCGTGGCCACTGTCATGCCCAGGCATGGGAGTTCATTAGATGGTGGACCTGAGTCAGAGACCCAGAGGAAAAAGTGGAAAACGGTGACCCTTACAAGGAGACAATAGACAATGTGCATTATTAATTCTTGGGTCTAAGAAGGGCATTGCTTTTTTTGAAACCTAATAGGAGGAAAGGATTGGCATGGCTGGGAGGGCATGTAATATGTTGCAGTCACAAACCTGGTACTTGGAGTCAGAAAAAGGTGAATTCAAATCTCAGGTCAGCCACTTAACCAGTCCTTGCTTAAATTTCTTCACATCTAAATTGAAGGCAGTGGTAATAAATTCACAAGGTGGTTGTAAGGAATAAATGAGAAATAGATATAAAGTTTTCAGAGTGCAAAGCATATACAAAGTTTTCAATAAAGGTTATTGTTACATGTTCATTTTCATTACATAGACTTACTATGGAGATGGGAAGTATCTTAGTTTCCTAGGGTTGCTGAACTGAAGTAGCTGATTAAAACATGAGAAATGTACTGTCTCACAGTTCTGGGGGCTAGAAGTCTGAAATAAAGTTGTTGCAGGGCCATGCATCCTCTGAATCCTGGAGGAGAAAGTCCTTCCTTGCCCCTCTCCAGTTTCTGGTGGTTTGCCAGCAGTCATTGGTGTTCTTTGGCTATAACAGCATGACTCTAGATCTCTGCCTCAGTCATCACCTGGCATTCTCCTGCTTTGGGTCCATGTTTATTTCCTTTCTCCTTAAAGACACTAGTCTTATTGGATTAAAGGTCCACCCTTCTGAGTATGACCTCATTTTAATTTGCCTAACTCCATCTGTAATGACCCTATTTCCAAATAAGTTCACATTCTGAGGTATTTGGGAGTTGGACTTCAATGTGTCTTTTTGGGGGACACAATTCAATCCATAGCAGGAAGAACTACAAGTGTTCTAGCATAAGGGTTTTCTGTGAAGTCAGAGTAAGCCATTGGAAGGGGCTTCCTTGTACTGAGTAGAGCTCTGGGAGAGAGAAGTGAGGAAGAACAGAACATGACTAGGAACATATAAAAAAATATTCTAAGCAGAGTCCAGGGCACAGCTGAAGAAGGTAGCCATTATTTATTATGTTGCCACTCTGAGAGGGTCAAAAGTTATTTCTCCAGAATGACAGAATATGAGGAATGTTGTAGAAGAAGGACAAGTGGTTGAGGCAGGTCTCATTGAAGGAAAGAGAGAGAGAGAGTAGTTGAAGTGACTGAATCAGGGACACAGGCTTGGCTGTGAAAGGCAGTGAAGCCAGGAAGGGCTTGAAGGACGAGTAGATGCACTAAGGTAGAGGATCCGATGATTCTCATAACTTCCAGAGCAAACACGGCAACAGGGTGGGAGTAACAGTAAAACTAAAAAGTTGTATCCAGGAGTTGAGACTTGTTAGATGAGAAGCAGAATGAAGATGGCAGAGGTGCAGATGGGTAAGTGGGGAGAACATGAAGAGCAAGAGATGGGCGAGGTCATGGAGAGGGAGCGCCCATGAATGAGCATCGTGCAGTGTTGAGAGTGATGGATGGAATTCATATCCACGTAAGCCCGAGCCAGGCACCAAAATCCCAATGGATGGGATGAAGAGACATGGGATTCGGGCATGACACTAATGAGAGCAGTTTGAGATTGGCAGAGCTAGCTGGTGAGCCGATTGTGAAAGCTTAGATGGCTTTTAACCCATAGGTTTCCTCTAGCTCCACACTATATAGAGCCTACAGATGTTTAAGGCTAATATGGGATTCTTAAAGAAGAATGTCTTCCTTATCTCTGGAGTCCCAGTACTTAAGCAATATGTGCTTATTGAACGATTCAGTAAAATCCCAGATTCAATCCATATATAAGAACATTCAACTGTTTATCACTTTTCCACATTGAAAACCAACACCTGCTTAACTATTTAGAAAAAAGAAAAAAAGAAAACAACAAATATTAATTGCCATAAAATTGGGAATTTTAGACACCCAAACCTTCCTTCCAAAGCACATAAGCTGGTTTCTTTAGGTGCTCCTCCTTCATTCATGAATTCAGCAAAGAGTCATTGAACAACTGTTTGCCAGACTGTTCTATGTATTGGGAATCACAGTGGTGGAAAAGGCAGACAAGGCCCCAATTCAGGGAGTTTAATTCTACTGGGAGAAAAGCAGAAAGTCAGCATATAAAAATATGCATGTTAATTTCAGGCTATGGTGAAATTTAAACAATGGGGTTGAGAGTGACTAGGAGTGTTGCAGTGCAGCTCTTTCATGTAACATGGTCAAATAGACCTCCGACAAGGTGACATTAGCTGGAACTGACTGGGATAAGGAGGAGCTGGCTATGTGAAGATTGGGAGGGATTCCAGGTAGCAGATGGTGTAAAGGCCCAAAGGCAAGATCAGGTTTCACAGAGAAGAAGGACAGAAACAAGTTTATGTCTATACTGGAGTCTAGAGAGAAAGTCACAACTTTTCCCACATTCTTATATGAGAATGATCATGATACATATATATGATTTTTAAGGACTGGATAATGGTGAAATAGGAGATTGGAGTCACACAGCTTACATCTAAGTCCTGGCTCCTCCTGTTCTAGATGTTGTTACTTTGGGAAAGTTTACCTAACCATTCTGGCATGTTTTCTTATCTGTAACATGATGCTAATAACAGTACCTACCTCATTCAGTTGTTGGGAGAATTAAAAGCACTAATAGTTATAAAGCACTTAGAGAAGTTCTTGACACCTACAAAGTGCTTCTAATATAAAATAATTCTACCAATTTTCCCCTGACTGCATTATATGGGGAAAATAATTCCTTTTGTTATATACTCTTGATTTTTTTTTTTTTGGTTCTGAGTATCTCATAATTTAATTAATTGTAGAAGAGGCAGATTGTCCGTAATTTTTCAATGGCACGAATCACTTGACAATGAACAATTATCCCCATGTTTTGAGATCTTCCACAGCTGTGATTACTTGGATAGCAGAGTGTAGGTGAACCAGTGTGATGGTTAAGTTCTTGTGTCAACTTTTCTAGTTGTTTGATCAAGCAAGCACTGGCCTGATTGTTATTGTGAGGTTATTTTGTGGATTTAAATCATTAGTCAGTCAATGACTGATTGCATCTACAATCAATGAAGATTGCCTTCACCAATGAGAGAAGTCTAATCTGATCAGTTGGAGGACTTAAAGAGGGAACTGATGGTTTCAGAGTCAGAAAGAAGAATTTCTATCTCTATTTCAGCCAGCTTCTCCTGGGGAATTCATCAAAACCTTCAGTGGACTTCCCAGCTTGTGACCTGCCCTACAGAATTCAGACTTACCCATCCCCACAGTTGTGTGAGCTGATTACTACTGGCTCTGTTTCTCTGGAGAACTTTGACCAATACAACCAGTTAAAATCTTTCTCTGATCAAAATATCTGTGTGGGACATGGCTTATCTTGATCAGTTTCCCATGAGGTTACTGCTAAATAAAACAAAAGGAAGGGCATGCCTTTGAAACACCTGCTGATTTGCCAACTTACATTAGCCTGCAGGAGAGTTAGACTTGGCTTGTACAGTGTTTCCAAAAATAAGTTTGAGTCACAGAAAATTAAAAATTTCACAATTTAATATAATATTTAAAAAACCCAGATTTCTGGCTGCTTCTGAGAAATAGTCTCTATCAAGCTGATAGAATTAGGTATAGTGGCTATGAGACAATTGTGGACAGATCGTTTCTTTTAACATTTGTACCAGTCTTCTTAAATTTCATGTTTTAACCTAAAGTTCAAACTATTAAAAATAATATCCAAAATATTATAAACTTTCTATATCTATAATTTTAAGACATTTTACAGAAAATGAATGAGAATAATACTGAAAGAATTTGTCTATAGTAACCTAGTGTAGTTCAGATCATGGCCTGAACTTTTTGAAAAATAGTAAAGAAATTTCCAAAACTGGTAAGTTTTTGTTTAATATTTGAAGTTATGTGAATTTAAAATTATATACATGTGGCTCACTTGAAACAAAGGAAAATGTGAAGAAGCACATAAAGATGACCTTCCTATAAATTTATTATTATTAATTAATGAAATACAAGTAATTTTTAAGTAACACCCTATTATAACTGTGTAAATGGAAGCATATGCCATCACCTATTTGGTCTAAATTGAATTTATTCAATAAAATCATACATATATGTGAATGTATAGTCTTAAAGGTCTGAAAGTAAACTGCTAAAAACAACACAGTTGGCACTTAATAAATATATATTGAATATTTTAATATATGAAACACAGACCTGAAAGGGACTTTGAGATAATTAATCCACCTGCTCAATTTTCTAAACAATGTAGCCAGATTGTAAGTAACTTTCCAAAAGGCAAAAACCTAAAACTGTGTGACAGTCTTTTTCCATAACACTACGACTTACCAATTTTACCAATAATAATATCATTGAGTAGCCAATTTTAAAACCTTTACTTTTTTTAGAATTAGTAGATACATCATTTCAAAACATCAGTATTTTAATATTAATTTGTCTTATTGTCTTCAATTAATGAAATATTTTTAAAACATAGTCTTCCAGTTGCAGACAGTCAAAAATATAAAATCTCAAATGGTAATAGCTACAAACTAGGTTTCCACTGAAAAAGAAGTGACAGTTTTTATACCATAAATATACTTAGTAGTTAATAAACCCATTTTCTCTGACATGCATCTCCATTGTTATGCTTTTTACTCTTATTTCATTTTTGTTTACAGAAAACTGGGTGCAAACCAGAAAGTGTGGATTTGTGTGGTGCACATATTGAATGGGCCAAAGAAAAATCAAGCAGAAAGAATGTCTTTCAGGTAAGATTGTTACATATATTCAGTTTATTCCTATCCTTTCTCCATCTGTACTCTCTTGGGTAATCAAGAGATTATCTTGTTCTGATGTTTTCATATGTATGAACTAGTTATCTGAAGGTCATTACGGAAGACTGACTCCTCTTCCTTGTTGAATCTTAGGTTTATTTTGTTTTCTTCCCTGGTGACTGGTTACTGTCTAAACAGAAAATACATGTTGTTGTGTTGATTAATTTTATACACAAACATCATTGAATTTGCAATGTATTTGATAGCTATTTTGGGTTCAAACCTAGAATGTTTGATCTAAATACATTTAATATGGGACTTTCAGACACATACAAATTAAGATTCACTAATTTGGGCAAAATTATTTACATTTATTATAACTCCTGCCTTCCAGCCATACAGTACATTGTGACTTAGGGGAATGGAGAAAGCTGAACATCTATAAAAGTTGAATCTTTCCATATTGCTTAATTTCAGTTTTGGAAAACATCTCTGCAATTAATAATTTTAATCATATTCCATTGAATGGAAAGAAGCTTATAAAATCCTTGAAAGAGGGGAAATGGGAAAATTTAATATTTTGTACCCTATGTTGACAAAATCTCTTTGGCAATTAATAATTTTAGATTGCGGAGTGACCTTTTCCTATTTTTATGTGAGATTTAATTTGCCTTTATGTTTCCAAAGTGACCAATAATTCTATAGCTATTAATAAAATTTATATCATTTAGTAACCAAGGGGACCAGATGATTCTAATTTTTTTAATTAACTATATGCTAAGAGCATTTGGGGCCTTAAAAATTCAGTTCTTCGGTTCTTAAATGCATTGCTAAAATTAATATATTGGGTTTTATAGAAGCATAGGTAAATGACATTTCCTATCTAACTCTTCCTGGGGAGTAAGAGGAGGAAACAACTGGCTATCAGTTTGGTCTGCATTCTCCAGATGCTAATACAAGTATCCAAAAAATTTAGATCTATTAGAATTTAAAAAAAAAAAAAGCCAGAAAAAAAATTTTTATCACCTTCTGGAATAATTTATTTCCTCCTTCTAGTTTTATTCTATTTAGGTATCCATTTTTATATGATACAGATCTTTTTACCAAAAATGAGAAGGAAGGAAGGAAGGAAGGAAGGGGAGGGAGAGAGGGAGATTGGGAAGGAAGAAGAAAAAAACCAGAAATATTTACTCAGAAATTAAAGTCTAAACCAAAAGGGTAGCTTTACAGATTCAGGAAGGAGAAATAAATTTTGTTTTAAAGTGAGTAGCTGTAGGCCAATGAGTATATTTTGTTTTTCAACTTCTTACTCTTTTGTTTTTCTGCCATAAATGACAAAATTTAGAGGTTATAAACCTAGTCTCTATAGCAGGCTAGATGAGCAATATGACTAGATCTGAACCAGATTGGGGAAACTGTTTAGCCTTATTATGTATTGCAAGGGTAACTTCCTAATCTCTAAGTTTGTTAAAAAAAAAAAAAAAAAACTTAAAACTTGACATATGCATAATTCTTGGACAATAGAAACTCTAGGAAATTGGCTAAACCAGACTTTTTCAGTTTCTTTAGTTAACTTTATGAGGAATTCAGTTGCCCCACCAATGAGGATGATAGTCAAGTATGTATGATTTATACAGGGCTGTAAATATTAAAGAAAAATACTATGTACAGTTTTACACAACTAGGAACATAATATACTTAGATATATATTTAAACCACATATATCAACAATATGTATCATCTTAATCTTTTCTGAATATAACTAACCACCTCCTATTATAATTTTCTGCTTGTTCTTCATGTTTCTGTATACTGTAGTTCTGAATATATTAAAAACTATTCCTGCTTGTGGTGGCATTTTGAAGGGGAAAACCTTGTCAGCTCATTTAGTTTGTAATGTAACTGAGCAATTCATGGGCCTCAGTGTTCTTACACACCATCTCCCTTTTGGCTTGTACTCTCTAGTTTAGTGAAATAAGAAGTGATCGTAAGAATGTTGTGTATAACAGAGCTAAAGAAGGATTCAAGTTTCATTTCCTGCTTCATTCTTCTTTGAGGTGAATCACTTGGTTTTCTTGTCATGCTGAAATCTTTTCATCAGCTAAACACAGGAGCTTAAATAAAATTTATTAATATATATCCATCCATAGATAAACTCTGAGAGTAAGCCTTTGAGAGGAACAATATAAATAGCTTTTATAGTTCTGTTAACAAAAAAGCATCGGGAAAGATTTGCCATTGAGCTAAATCTAGATGACTTGCATCAATATTTGATTAGATACATTAGCTGGTCTAACTCTCAAATGATTAGAATAAACATGATTATATCTCAAAACATGGTATTAAGGTGCTATTGGTTGTTTGAGTGTGTGTGTGCAAAGGTTTCATTACCTACAGGATAAAGAAGTGTTTCTTCCTGACTGAAAAAAAAAACCATCATAGCTTTAGCTGATATAGTACATCAGAAATAGCTGTAGAATTCCAAATTTGAATTAGGCTTGGTGTTCAATCTCAGCCTATGAATTATAGATTACAGATAGTAAATGACTATTGAAATTTTTGGTTCAAGAAAAATCAAAGAAGAGCAAAATTAGAAATAATTTAAAACTTGAAATCTGTCTTTTAAAACTTGATGAATTAGCAATTACGTGCCACATAATTATGATATCTCTAGAAAAGTCAAACCAAAATGAATAGTAAAACAAACAAAAAATTGCATGTCTGAGAGATATGCTTGAAAAAACTCAGAAGCACATATTTGTAACACACAAAAATGGAAGGATTTCATTCATTTCATTTTTTCTTGTACAGGCAGTTTGGACATTTAAGTTGTGCATTTTCTCTTTGTATTAAAGCCAAGTTCCCATCATTATCAAAGTCCTGTCAAACTCTTGATGTGGATTCAATCTTATTCAAATTGGTATATGGCAACATACTGGTGACAACAGTAATTTAAGTATTAAGGTTCAGTACCCAATAAATGAGAATGGTGCTCACTGGGTATGTTCAAGTGCATCTGCCTATTTTATAATGAAATGTCTTTGGCCTAATTGGTACTATATAATAATAAATAGCATATTTTAAGTTATTAACAATTTCTCTAATAAAGTGTATATAAATAATTCATAATATGTGTTAAAGGTATATATTTGTGTTTATATAATGTGTATCTGTATATATACACATCTAATAGCTTGACTTTAGAAAATAGAGTGGTAATTTCTACACGTACACACACATGTCTGTATTTAGGAAACATTGTACAGATTCTAAGTTAAATTAGTAAATGGTCATTGCTGCTAACTTTTCTTTAATTCTACATTTAGCATAATTGTTGAGGACCATAACAAATTTGATGTAGCTTGGGAAAACATTTAGCAACCTGGTGATTTGTAATGAGCTATTGTGTGAGTTTTCTGAGTTGACAAAAGAGCAACTCTAGGTCTTCATCAGGGAAAGAGTGAATAAAAAGATTTATGTTCAAATCACACATTTTAAATATTCCTGCTAAGTGCTAGTTTGCTCTTTGGTGTTTAGCCTGAAATTTAAAGCACTGAGGATTAAAAGGATTACAACATAATCTTAAATAATCCTAAATGTCATTTACAGAGAGATAGTTGTAATAACTAAATAAAACAATGTTAGAGGATGGCAGTATTGTCAGGCAGCATCTGTAACAGAAGCAGTGTTTCTGTCACCTTCTTCTCTTTCCACACTGGGAAAAGCATTTAAAAAACTGTCCAGTAGGAAATTCAACTGAGAAAATGGCTGTGAAATAATTTAAAACAATAAATATTGTTTCAGTTTTTAATGTTTTCTCATTTCAAAGTTGAAGGAAAATTTTACTTAGGTTTACTTCCTTCCTTCATCCATAAGGCTGGGTTGAATATTTTCAAAAGTCTGGGGAAAGGGGGCTATCAAATAGATAGATGATACATCTCTACAACATTCTCTGACCTCCAAGGAGCTACCTTCTTATTAAATATGTGATCGTCCCAAAGCACTGTAATTAATTCCATGCCATTTAATTTAACACTTAAATATTCTTTACTTCTGTCATGTGAATTAGTTTTGTCTCCCCAAAGAAAATGTAAGGACAGAAACTATATCCCATACTGCTTTATACTTATTAAACCAGAGGACTGGGATTCTTTTAGCTGATTAAATTGTTACTGTTAGGCTAGAGTTGTACTCCTTTAGTTTAAAAAAAATTACAAAAATTACATAAGAAATTTTAGGAAATTGTGTTCAACATATATTCTGTATGCCAAGATGATTTCCAGGATGTCAACTCTATTTTGTTTTGTAAATAGAGAGGAAAGAAACAATAGATGCTGTCCATTTCCTTGGTCCTTTTCATTACAAGGTAAAAGATAGTAGATGATTATTCATTTAAAATAATTAAATAATTTCTACTCTAAAGGTTTACTTTTTCTAAGAGCTAGACATTGTATAGGCCTCAGTTATTCTGTTTCCTTTTAAAACAAAATTAAAAAAAAAAAAAGTCAACCCATGTACATGCACCTGGCTTATCTGTAGATTACATGCTTTAGGTAGGATAACTCAACCAATTAATGGATTATGGGTGGTTAAGAATATATCAATTGTCTGCTTGAAAGGCAGAACAAAAATAAATGAATCAAGAAGATGAAAATCTGTCGTCCTTCCCCACCACCAATTAGTAATCAACAAATATCATGGCCAAATTTCCTGTATTTGAGAATTTTTTTTTAGTAAACTATAGCTCAGGAGAATAGCTCCATCCCTAAATGTAAAGTAAATCTCTCAATAGATTTATTGCTACTTGCATTACTTTTCTGACTTTGGATGGAGTTTTCTGGTAATCATGTATATTAAACATATTCTTGTAATATTTTCCATGGATATGCATTACATTTAAACATAATTTGATTGCTCTTCCGAGATCTGAATATGTCTTAGCTTAAAATGTTTAAGTACTACTTAAGTTTATTAATGCGAAGATAATTTAATAACATCTTAGAAAATGTCATTTTAAGCCAAAAGGAAGGCTATTGGTATTTTGCTTTTATCCAATTCCTTGTATCAAAAGAGGTGGTTTAAAGTAAAGCTGAGCTTTTGCCAAATTTCTCTTTCATTTTTCAGTGCTTGTAGCTGGGATAAATGCAAAAGGATGATTCCTCACATTCATTTATGCATTAGGTTTCGAGTAAAGCAGGTTTCACTTTAAAGACTTACCCACAGTATCTGAAAAGGCATGACAGCAAAAATAAACCAGAGTAAGAGAAGCACTAATGTCCAATACAGTTGTTTTTGCTTTCTAGATTGTCCTTCACTTTGTATTACCTATTAGATATTCATCCGTCTTTCAGAATGTGGTGGAAAGAGCACACCAGTCTGGGGACTTGGGTTCCAGTTTTGGCTGTGTCAGGAATAACTTTCTGAAGAATTTAGGGCAGTAACTTTCTCCCAACTTAGTTTTTTTTTTTTTTTTTTCATTTTTATTGAGATTGTTCAGATACCAAAGTGTACAATCACTTGCCCCTGGGTACCCTCATACAGCTGTGCATCCATCACTACACTTAATTTTTGTTCAATTTTTAGAAACTTTTCATTACTCCAGACAAGAAATAAAGTGAAAGATGAAAAAAGAAAAAAAGAAAATGAAACTCTAATCCTCCCCTATCCCTAACCAACCCCCCTCAATTGTTGACTCCTAGTATTGATATAGTACGTTTGTTACTGTTTATGAAAAAATGTTGAAATACTACTAACTGTAGTATATAGTTTGTAATAGGTATATAGTTCTTTCCTATATGCCCCTCTATTATTAACTTCTAATTGTATTGTCATACATTTGTTCTGGTTCATGAAGTGATTTCTAGTATTTGTACAGTTGATCATGGACATTGCCCACCATAGGATTCAGTTTTATACATTCCCATCTTTTGACCTCCAACTTTCCTTCTGGTGACATATATGACTCTGAGCTTCCCCTTTCCACCTCATTCACACACCATTTGGCACTGTTAGTTATTCTCACGTCTTGCTACCAACACCCCTGTTCATTTCCAAACATTTAAGTTCCTCCTAATTGAACATTCTGCTCATACTAAGCAACCACTCCCCATTCTTAAGCCTCGTCCTATATCCTGGTACCTTATATTTCATGTCTATGAGTTTACATATTGTAATTAGTTCCTATCAGTGAGACCCTGCAATAATTGTCCTAATGTGTCTGGCTTATTTCACTCAGTATATTGTCCTCGAGGTTTTGTCATCAACCCATTTTTTTTAATATGGTTTTGTTTACTCACCATACATTCCATCCCAAGTAAATAATCGATGGTTTTCTGCATGGTCATACATTTATGTGTTCACCACCTTCACCACTATCTATATAAGAGCATCTACATTACTTCCACAAGGCAGGAGGGAGAGTCAAAGAAGGTAGAGAGGCAAAAGAAAGAGGAAAAAAAAATGACAGCTAGGAAGCAGCAAAAGAAAAAATAACCTTAAATCAAAGTAGAATAAAGAATCAGACAATACCACCCCTCCCTATTATCTGCATTTACCTTGGTATATCACCTTTGTTACATTAAAGGAAGCATAATACAATGATTCTATTAGTTACAGTCTCTAGTTTATGCTGATTGCATCCCTCCCCCAATGCCTCCCCATTTTTAACACCTTGCAAGGTTGACATTTGCTTGTTCTCCCTCGTAAAAGAACATATTTGTACATTTTATCACAATTGTTGAATACTCTAGATTTCACCAAGTTACACAGTCCCAGTCGTTATCTTTCCTCCTTTCTTGTGGTGTCTCACATGCTCCCCACCTTCCTCTCTCAACCGTATTCATAGTTACCTTTGTTCAGTGTACTTACATTGTTGTGCTACCATCTCCCAAAATTGTGTTCCAAACCACGCACTCCTGTCTTCTATCACCCTGTAGTGCTCCCTTTAGTATTTCCTGTAGGGCAGGTGTCTTGTTCACAAAGTCTCTCATTGTCTGTTTGTCAGAAAATATTTTGAGCTTTCCCTCATATTTGAAGGACAGCTTTGCTGGATACAGGATTCTTGGTTGGTGGTTTTTCTCTTTCAGTATCTTAAATATATCACACCACTTCCTTCTTGCCTCCATGGTTTCTGCTGAGAGATCCGCATATAGTCTTATTAAGCTTCCTTTGTATGTAATGGATCGCTTTTCTCTTGCTGCTTTCAGGATTCTCTCTTTGTCTTTGACATTTGATAATCTGATTATTAAGTGTCTTGGCGTAGGCCTATTCATATCTCTTCTGTTTGGAGTACGCTGCGCTTCTTGGATCTGTAATTTTATGTCTTTCATAAGAGATGGGAAATTTTCATTAATTATTTCCTCTATTATTGCTTCTGCCCCCTTTCCCTTCTTTTCTCCTTCTGGGACGCCAATGATACGTACATTATTGTACTTTGTTTCATTCTTGAGTTCCCGGAGACGTTGCTCATATTTTTTGATTCTTTTCTCCATCTGCTCCTTTGCATGTAGGCTTTCAGGTGTTTTGTTCTCCAGTTCCTGAGTGTTTTCTTCTTCCTCTTGAGATCTGCTGTTGTATGTTTCCATTGTGTCTTTCATCTCTTGTGTTGTGCCTTTCATTTCCATAGATTCTACTAGTAGGTTTTTGAACTTTTGATTTCTGCCGTATACATGTCTAGTGCTTCCTTTACAGCCTCTATCTCTTTTGCAATATCTTCTCTAAACTTTTTGAATTGATTTAGCATTAGTTGTTTAAATTCCTGTATCTCAGTTGAAGTGTACGTTTGTTCCTTTGACTTGGGCCGTAACTTTGTTTTTCTTAGTGTAGGTTGTAATTTTCTGTTGTCTAGGCATGGTTTCCTTGGTTATCCAAATCAGGTTTTCCCAGACCAGAACAGGCTCAGGTCCCAGAGGGAAGAAATATTCAGTATCTGGTTTCCCTGCGGGTGTGTCTTCGAAAATTGCTCCACCCTTTGATGCCTCAGGTCACTGTGCTTTTCTGCCCAGCAGGTGATGCCTGTTAGCCTATAATTCTTGACTGGTGTGAGGAGGTATGGCCGTGTTCCCCCAGGCTCTGGGGTCTGGTTCTGAATGGAAAGGGCCCCACCCCTTTCCTCCTAGAGAAAACAGAGCCCCCAGGTGGAGGTCATTAGCATTTCAATGGTCTTGCTCTCTGCTTGTGCTGTCTCTGCCCTTCTCCGAGTCACAGCCCTGGAAACTTAAAATGACTGGGGCTTTCTCCACTGAGCCGAAAAAGAAACAGATAGTCCCCTTCAGACCCAGTCAAGGCAACCCTCCGGCTCTCCCAGGTCAGTCGTCACCCAAAGCCTCTGTCTGTTTTTTGGGGATGCGTACCTGTAGTGAGCAGTTCACATTCGCTACTTAAAACCCCAGTTGGAGCTCAGCTGAGCTATATTCGCTTGCTGGGAGAGAGCTTCTCTCTGGCACCATAAGGCTTCCGCAGCTCGGGCTATGGGGGAGGGGGTCTCCCGACCTGGTTCCGCAGGTTTTACTTACAAATTTTATGCTGTGTTCTCAGGCATTCCTCCTAATTCAGGTTGGTGTATGATGAGTGGATGGTCTCGTTTGTCCCCCCGCAGTTATTCTGGATTATTTACTAGTTGTTTCTGGTTTTTTATAGTTGTTCCAGGGGGACTACTTAGCTTCCACTCCTCTCTATGCCGCCATCTTGCCCCTCAGTCCCCAACTTAGTTTTAACACCAAGGAAATAAAATATCAGCCTCCCATCTGTGTTCTGTTAAAAAGCAGCAATCCTGTATTTGAAAGTGATTTTAATATACAGTTGGGTATCTACATCATCTCACAATGTTTTGAGGGAAATTCCAGGTGTAGATTTCAGAAGAAGCTGGAAGAGGGGAGTAGATAGCTATGAAATACAATTCACAATTTCTGCTTTACCTTTCTTTTCTTTCTGTTGCCTCATAAACTTAATCAATAGACTAAGATTTACTACACTACATGAAAATATTTTCATTCACTGTTTAGCTAAGAATATGACCACAACCCTTACTTAAATTGTTTGTAGTATTCCTATAAATATCATTGTTAATGTAAAATCTTACCAATATAATGTAATTTACTTATATAATGAGTCATAAAGTAATACAATACACATATTGCCATTGTATTATATAATTATATAATTGCGTATTTTATGATTAATTAATGTCAGATATAAATTAATATCTTTGGTAAAGCACTTTGGCATTTTGCCCTGAAACCATTTGTCAAGGTATTGACAGCAATTTGTAAAAGGGAACTTAGAGACCAGTGCAGCAAACTATGCCTCAAAATCAAAGAGAGGTACTGATGACATTCTTTATTCCCCTACTAAAATACCAGAAAAAAAACTTTTTTTCTAATGGGTGGAAAAGAGATAATATTTATGATTTTGGCTTCATCTTTTATCAGTGGGGTTTTACAGAAGATTTTTGTTGAAGGGAGTGATGTAATTTTATAATTGGAGCTTTGATTTAGGAATATGAATGTCAGGCATTTCTAAGATTGGCTGCAAAGGAGAGAGCCTGGGGCAGGAAATAAAATTGATTGTAAGACTCTAGGTGAGACCCAAAGAGCATGTAAACTTGACTATGAAAGGAGAAAGAAACAATCAGATGGAAAGTACACTCCTCAAATGGAAAACATGCCTGTTGGTGCTGATCATTTGACTTAGGGGCCACTGTCTATTTAAAGGTTCAATTAATTAATAAGGCTCTTTTTTAAAGTGTAATTTGGAAATCTATAGTTATTAAGACACTATAAATTAAGTATATTAGGGAAAACAATAGTAATTTTATATTGTTTGGAAGAGTTCACAAAACTCGGTGGAGTAAGTACTAGACTGAGGGAATTTACACATTTGCACAATTTCAGTATTCTACTAACTACAAAGACATAATGCTGCCTTGCTGCATTCATTTGTCTTTTGACTATCATCAGAGTAGCATCTAACTGACGACAGTGAGTTGACAAAAACCATAATAGTAAAATTTAATGCAAATTTAGCCCAAGGGACCAAGATTTTAAGTTCCTAAAGTAAAATAAGTGAAAGAAAAAAAAAAGAAAGAGAACATAAACTTGGCTTCTTATCAGAAGAATGAATGCATGTGACCTAGAGAACTTAGATCACTGGTTAGCTCACTTCCATTGCCTTCTGGAACAGCTGGCTGCATGTGCTCAAAGATATGAGTTTTGCAATTGGAATATATTCTGGGTTTTACTTGGACTTCAGGCTAAATGCAACTTGCTGTTCTTAATTTGCTGACATCGTGATGTGAACGCTCTCCTCTCATGGAACATTCTCCATTCCTTGATATTTTGGTAGGGCCAGCTTGATGACCACAGTGCAGCCATGAGTTCCAGGGGCTAATGGTGTAGTTTGCCTGAGGCCACAGGACAAGAGTGGGGCTAACTGAGCCACCTGGAGATCAAACTGGGATTTCTAGGTGATGTGCCCCAAGCTGAGTAGAAGAAATCACCACCATTGGGGGATTTCATAGGATCAAAGTAGAAATGTCATGTGTTATGCTCTTTCCATTTATGATTTATACCCTGTATAAGTACAGAAAATATTGCATGGATGCTGGCAAGACAACATTCAAATCAAGGGATCCCTTTTTCATATCTGTTTCAAAATTTGTATTTTATATTTTTAGAAAAGAGCAACCATGTTTATTTCATGCAGACTATGATTTTTTTTTTTAAATAGCAAAACAGGCCTCATCCAGAAAAAGGAGCGATTTAATCCCTAAAGCTGGTACATAATAGATGGGGCCAGTCAGTGGTATCACATTTTACAGCTTGTCCATAAAGCATGACACAGGGTGAAATAAAATTGAGTGTTTTTGGATAGCATAGGATCACTGGCACATAAATAGCTGATGCCATTCAATTTTCAGAAACATAAGTTAATGAGGCTGGATCTGAAGGCAAGAGAAAAATATATATTCACAGTGTTTATATGCCACAAACCACTGAGCGGGAGAAAAATCTGGGGCAGTGGTGAGCAAAATTCTCAAACCTCAGAGCAATGGTAAAAGCCATATAAGAAAATAACAAAGCAAGCATCCATAAACAAAGGGAGGATTGAACCCAAGAGGAAAAAAAATACTAAGTTTAAGATGAAAGGAAAATACCAGCACTCAAAAAGAACTGAAAGGCCACTTGTGGAATCTATGCATAGAGGCTCTCCATACATGAGTTAAACATGTTACTAAATATTTAGAGAAATAAATATTCAAAACAAGAATATTAAACAATGCACGACAGTTAAGGATTCTCAGTATTTGAAACGGGGAGGAGCTGTTCTTTTATCTTAACAAAACAGGATGTTGAAGATAACCTAAGTGAAACAAAGAAATGAAATGCCTGATGTTGGGGAGAAACCAGGAAGGAAGCTGTTTGAATTATTTTCAGATAACATTATCAGTATGAGATGATTTGACTAAGGAAGGGACATTCACAACAGGGGTGTAAATGAATTTCCTTTTTAATAGCGAGCTTTTGAGTTGTAGGCCTCAGTCCCACAAATTTACCTAATATTTTACTTCTGGCACTGGGAGAAATTACACTGCCTGACTTCCTTGGTGAACATGTGCAAACCAAAAAATTTAGACTGGCATATTAACAAATTGCTACAAACTGCTCCAAAAAAGGAAAGAAACACTGATACTGAAGATTACCCTCTTCAAGTAATTTAAGAAGACATTGACAGCCTGTTAGTCTGTTTTTCTTAGTCATGAATTTGTGATGCTTCATTTTCAAAATTCCTACACCTGTGATCAAGTAAAAAACAAGTTTCTGATATTTAAGATCTGTGATAGATTTGAGAACTATTCATGGAAAGGAAGACCATAAACATACTCCTTTGATGTGCAGAATGCACTGATAAGGGTGGCAGAAAATTACCAGAAACCCTTCTCTTTTGACAGCTACACTGGAACATTTACAACTGCGGATATTATTTATCCATCAGAAAGGAAAATATTTGTTTCAAGCCACAGGCATTTTCTACTACAGTATCAAAATGAAATTCAACATTTTAACATTTAATGTCTATGAAACAAATATTGTCAGAGGTCCAAATACTAGAAAGCAAATTGGCCCCACAAAATATAACCAGTGACATGAAAAAATGGCTGATTTCATTATGAAAAAATCTATCCCTTTACTAAACTGAGGATTGTTCTATTATTAATATAGGAAATCTTAGATGGACTGTACATAATGCTGCATTATTCATAAAAGCATTGCTGCCATCTGGTGGCTAGTTGGCATTTCAGCACTGACTTCCCTGATTTGTTTTGGCTGGGTGCTCTTGTGAGGTATTCCAAGGAGGGCTTTATGTGGTAAATATAAACGTGAAAATCCCCCAGCCCTAGATGTCATTCATCCAATGGCAGTCCTATTCTGTAGTAGAATGGATGATTCAGGGGTGGCAGTGCTACCCTTGGATATCTTTTGTCCTGAATGTGAAATTGTAGTTTAAATGGATCCGAGAAAGTTGGCTCTTGTTGACTGATGAATTTTATTGACAGTTTTCTGTTGGCAGATAAATGAACATGTAGTCAAATATTAGGGAGAGATTTATTGAGTCTAAAGATAAACTGTTTTGCTTAAATAAGAATATACATTGAGATGCTAGAATCCCTACTTTGGATCCAAGCATGATTTTGTTTTAAAGTTATCACTCACTGAGTTTGCTTTCAGATATAACATAATTTTTACAATGTCAACAGATAAAAATATACAGAGCTTCATAAACTCAAGATTTTTTCCTAGTTGCTTAATTTTAAAGAAATCTGATTAATTTTTCATGACTCAGAAACTTATGAAGTAATGTTTCTTCATGGATTTATATTCTAAATGACAAATGTTATTCAACTCACATTGCACTTTTTATCAAAAATAAAATGTAATTTAAGAAATTCTGATTTTCAAGCATCAATGCATCAACTCATTCTTAATTACAATTGATTATATTATCTTTATAATTTTAGGGTATGTTTTAAGTTTGTAAGAACTGTAGAGTACCTTATTGAAAATGTGTTGGAAATCCTGACCCTAAAAGAGTTTATAAGGATAAGTCTTTGAGGATTAGAAGAGATATTGAGGAAAGCTGAGATTCTTGGGGATGATACTTAATAGCTAATACTCACTCACTTGTGGATATTTGCCTATATCGTTTTACTACCTTATGATTTAGTAAAAGTCAGATAACAAAGTGGCATTGCATTAAATTTGGGGGATTTAATATTGAGTAAATTATAGCCTTTGTTAGAAGTTTTATAAATGCCTATTTTTTTTTTATTTTTTTGGCTTTCATAAAAGGGGATTTATTTGTTTACACAGTTACAGTCTTAAGGCCATAAAGTGTTGAAAGTAACATCAGCAATTGGGTACCTTCAGTGGAGGATGGCCAATGGTGTCCGGAAAACCTCTGTTAGCTGGGAAAGCAAGTGGCTGGTGTCTGTCCCAAAGTTCTGGTTCAAAATGACATTCTCCCAGGACATTCCTTTCTAAGCTGCAGTTCCTTAAATATGTCACTCTTAGTTGCTCTTGGGGTGTTTGTCCTCTCTTATCTTCTCTGGAGCAAAAGTTTGCTTCCAATGGCTGTCTTCAAATTGTCTCTTATCTGCAGCTACTCTCAACTTCTGCACATTCTTCAAAGTGTCCCTCTTGTCTGTGGAAAGCCTGCTCCTTCTGTCTGAGCTTATATAGTGCTCTAGTGAACTAATTAAGGCCCATGCTGAATGGGCAAGGCCACACCTCCATGGGCACTATCCAGAGTTATCACCAACAGTTGGATGGGGCACATTTCCATCAAAACAACCTAATCCAAGTGATCCAACTTAATCCCCACTAATATGTCTGCCCTAAATGCCTATTTTTAAAATAAGACTCTTGGGTTTTTTTTTTTTAATTCTTAGTTAATGTTCCCACTCTGTGAATTCATACTTGACATTACCCTAGTTACTACTTTTGCCGCTTAAAACTTTTGCCTCCTCAAAACATGTTCTTTGGATGTGGACGAATGCTGCTTGTCTTCTCTGGGAAGTGGCAGAGTTCCCCAGCCCTCCTCTGCTCTCTGTTCTTCCCGCATTTAGGGAGAGGAAGCCAGCAACAACCAAACCTTGCAAAGAAAGCAATACTTGATAATCATTGCATCACCGTCTCTTTCATCTATCAACATAAAACTTAAAGTAAATTATTCTCCTAATAGTCTTGGATACAACCCCATGGTGTGTTCCTAATGGCTCTATGATAGAGATAGAAAACCTTGAAGCTATGGTCAGGAAGTCATAGGTTTTAGTCATAAGTTACTAATGTATGTTTTTAAAACTTTTGCTTTTTGGGCAGCTTTTACAGCTACTTAACACTGACTTCCCATTTGATCAGGAAGATCATTCATATGGTGTAATGAATGATATCACCTCAAACCTGTAATTATGTATTTGCTGGATATTACATTTTATAGTGGGGCATTTGATGGCTTATTTATTTATGCCTAATTTTATGAGTGGTGGCTTTCAGGCAGCACATGACTTCTTGGTTGTGCCAAGAAGCCTCATTCAGGCATCTTACTCCATAGAATCAGAAAATGTCCATGGACAAAAATGAAAGGTATGTTGTACATGCTTGTGGTAAGGTACAATGTCCAAAGAGAGTTGAAACCCACCTAGAACTGTTAATAACAGCTGCAGCTGGAATCATAGATAAAGTCAATAGGATGTGAGGCAGGACACATGAAGAATCTGATGCAGTCTACCTACCCCTTGGAATGTTCAGATTTACTTTGTGCCCCACATTAAGTCTAACCCATGGCTGACTCTTCAAGATGGTGATTGCCTTCAATCTACAAGAGTTAATAGATAAGATTTAGTTGAGCATGCTATACTCCTCAGCTGCACCTCTGTGAGGCCATAATTGATACTCATCATCTGCTCCCTTACCATTCATTCTAGATTTTTCTCACCCTCAGCCAGTACTTTAACTGTTCTCTTGTGTTTGCCTATTGGGTGAGTTAGACCTTCATATCTGTTCAGTCTGAGCCCTTCATTGTTTAACATTTCCAGGCTCTCTTTGCTGCGATTGACGAATCACTGCTCTCACCAGGCATGGGAGCACAAAAGTACATCTCAGTGAATCCCCCAAGTTCCCAAAACACTCCTCCTGCCTCCATTGTACAGCAGCAACCTTAGCTTACCATGAAAATTAAGGTCAATTATCCCCGTATCAGTCAGGGTTCTCCATATAGAAACAGAATCAATATGAGATTTGATGTATGTGTCTATATACATACAATATACACACAATATCTTTATATGTGTGTGTCTATATAATGGATATGTATATAGACACACACATATAAAGATATTTATTTCAAGGAATTATTTTTAAGAAACTGGCTCACTCAATTGTAGAGGCTACCAAATCTGAGAGCTGTAGGGCAGGCTGGTAGACTGGGAAATCAAGCATGAGTCGATGTTACAGTCTTGGTTGAGTTTCAATTCATAGGGAAGTCCAGCAAGCTGGACATGCAAGCAGAAGTTTAATCCTGCAGTCTTGATGTAGAATATCCTCTTCTCTGGGAAACTTCAGTTTTAAGTCCTTCAACTGTTTGGATGAGGGCCACCCACATCATCAAAGGTAATCTTACACATACAACACACCGTCATGGCAACATGTAGATTACTGCTTAAGTAACTTCGTACGATTGCCTAGTGAAGTTGAAACATAAAATTAACCATGGAAATCTCCAGGAGTCTAGTAGCTATTTTATTTGCTTGCTGATTCACATCTTGAGTACCAAGTAGTGGTCATACCTTTAAGTATGACCCTGCTAGAAGTGCACCCCCTCCCTTGAATCCAAGAACAAGAATTTCTAATCCAGTTGATGCAAAGTTGCAAGTGTCAAAAGCACAAATGCTGCAAATAGCTGGAGTGGCTATTCCTACTTCACTTGTTTTGTCCTAAGATCCATTTATTCTAGCTACTGGGGACACTATGCTATGTATCACCTTTTGATTCAGTATACATATTACATGCATATACTGCATCTTGGAATATTGCACCCCAGTAACACAATGTTTGTCTCCAGTCTGCTCCCTTAGCTGAGACTTTAAGAGGCCATTCCATTATTTTGTTAGGTTGCTTGCTTCCAGATTCTATATGATTTGTAAGATCAGTGGATTCCAGGGTAATGTGCCCAGTGTTTTCACTTCGTTTGCTAGAGAATGGATCCCTTGGTTTGATGGAAGGATCTCATGTTGCTAAATAAGGCATTCTAAAAGCTCTGGGATGGTGGGGCAGGCAGAGGCACCATAGGCAGGGATAGCAAACTCATATTGATGTCAGTTCCAGTGAGAATGAATCACTGTTCTCTCCAGGATGGAAAGGGTCCAATGTAGTCAATTTGCCATCAAGCACCTGGCTGGTCTCCTTGAGTGATGCTATCATGGAGAGGCTGAGCGTCTGCCTCTGCTGCTGGAAGATTGGGCAATCAGCAATGGTTGGACCCTTGCATAGTCTTCATCCACTCATGGGCCCACTGTGCAAGGTTTGAGTGACTAAAGGCAGAGGCTAGTGGACTTCAACAGATTAACTCCTATGGTCCACTGGCTTGCTCTCTGGTAGACCTTAAGGTTGATACAAAGATCTGTACACTTCGTGCTGACTCCCATGAGTCCATCCACATCCACCTGACTTCCTTGTCACCAGTGTCTCTTCTTCTAGGCCTTTGACCAACAAGCAAAGCCACTTTCCACTATCTGGAAATCAGCCTATATCTTTATTTCGGGCTGCTCTGCTTTTTATAAAGTTAGCAACACACATTTACTATTTGCATCTCTGCCCCCTGAAAGAATTTCTCCTCAGTGCTGTTCCACAGCACTTCAGGGTGGGCCTAAGGTGCAATGGCAGTCCATTTTTGGTGCTCACCAATATATCGAGCAGACCCATCCATGAATCAGGCCTGGGTTTTTTCATCCCTAATCAGCGGGCTTTCGAGAACTCCCAAGAGGCCATAGATGGGGGTGGGCGGGGCCGATAGGAATAACTGTGATGGGTGAAATTTGAGTTTGTGTGCCTGTTCATGTAACTTACTTAGTCTTCTGGGCCTGCATGGCCCAAATCTGAATATAGCATGTCTATTCATGGATTTCTGCCCATTCTTATGATTCAGGGAAACTGACAACACTCAGTTCCTGATAGGAGGCTATATGATCAAGTTCTCGGTGTCTATTTTGACTTAGCTGCTTTTCAGTTACTAAGCATTTCTTTGTTGCAGAAGGCAAGGCTTTCCTCCAGAACCTTAGGGGACTATGCTATGATGCTCCCATTAGGGCCTGCCAGAAACTCCACTGCAACCTTAACTCCAAGTCCTCATTGAATTTGCTGAGTCATATATCCCAAGATTCAAGAAGCTTGCACCATAGCCTGGGCCTACTGCAGGCATTGATAAGTTATGGAGAGCCACCCTGGTATATGAATGGTATCCAGAAATATTACTATTGCCAAATGCACTGATTCACTGACTCATCTGGTGATGAAGGTACAAGATTTGTGGTTGTATCACTATAAGAATTTTTTTATACTCTTATGCACAGCACAGATTCCAGAATTGGGAGCAAATAAATGGTTGGTGTTTGGGGCTAGTTTGTTACAGAGCAATAGCTAATTGATACAAGGGATATGTCTAAGAATATAATTCAATGACTTATTTCCATGGGGAAAATGGCACACTTGAAAGTCAAGTTCAGCTGGTACAAAGGGCTTTTAAAAAGTTGTGGAACCACAATTCATGATGTCCGCTTCTAATGATTATGAAACACTACCTCCTTAGAGGCTCTAAAAAGAAATCCAGGTAGTGGCATTTTATCTGCGCATGTGGCGTTTCTATTACTTGCTTTGTTTATAGAAATAGCTGCCTAACAAAGTTAACTTCCAGGAAGGATGCCAGGTTACACGGAACTGTACCAGAGTCTAAGAATCACTTTGGGCTTTCACCCAAAGTTTTTGCAACATTAGGTGGAGGCGACATAACTTGGCTTGAGAAGTTACAAGGGAAAAAGTGACAGAAAGTACTCAGGGAACGGTATGTTCAGAGTCTTCAAGACAGCATCTTTTTTGGCCCCATGAAAATCAGACAATATTACATATTTATGCTATTTTTTAAAATAGTCTGTGGACCAACAGAATCCAAGGTTGCCACAGAGCATTGTCTGGCCAGCAGTTGTAGAGGTTCTAACACAAACTCAATCTGTAAGATACAAGAGCAGATAGAGCTACAGTTGGAAAATCTAAATATAGCAGAAAAGTTTTGACACTTCAAGAGTTTCTAGGAGAAAGAAAAGAAATTTGATTACTGAGGGGCTGATGGAAAAGCTCACAAATTACCTTAAAAATTATATTTGTCATATTTTCACTGCAAATGGTATTTTTCTATTTGTTTCTGCAAGTTGAAGATGACCTTGCAAGTTAAAAAAATTTAGTTAAAAAAAAAAAAAAACATGAAGTCCACATTGCTTTGGTTTTGGGAATGAAATATTCTAGTTTTTTTCTTTTAATTTTCAAAAATATACATGTAAGAAAGCACTATTAGGCCTGAGAATTCTCACAGGATATTCCAGGTCAGAAGCTATTTATCTCTGTAGGGTGAATATGCAATTCCCAGATCTGCCTTCATCAGTATAATTTTCAGTTTGTTTTTTCCCCAAATCCCAAACAAGAAGATTTAATTTATTGATTTCTTACTGGGTTTTTTTCTTACATAATTGTAAAAGCAGATCTAATCTGGATGAGATCTGATCTAATAGAAGAGTCTAATCCACGGTTGGAAAATCTAAAGACAAGCATAGTATATTCATATTAAAGTTGTGTGATGCTGTCTATCGTGTCTTAGATTCAACAATTATTTGAATTCCTTCAATTAAATTAAATTTTAAAAGCTGAATGAAGTGTATTGTTTCAAATCTGTGTTAGGTTAACCTCAAGAAACGGAAACTGATGAAAAACGGGGCAAAATTCTTGTTACGTTAAACTCTAGGTTTTAAATAAGACTTTTTATGGTTGCTTTTAGAAACTGTGTTATTATTTTTCATGGAACTGAGTAGGATTCCAGAAGCTTGGGAAAAGTTTCAGTTTTCAAAAATGTCTTCGTTAGGAAATTGATTAACATTCAATTATTTCCCATTGTTTCTCGTTATGACCCTTGTTTCAGTTTATTTTAAATAAATTTTCCCACCCCATATAAAATATGATGCTGATAACACATATTTCTTTATCTGCTAAAGTCAAACAAAATTATTTTTTACAGTGTGACAAAAATCAAACCATGGTGAAAATTTTGGTGATGGGAGAAAGTAACTGCACTGTTTCTTGAATGCAAACTTTAAGATAAAGTAACTAAATATTTGGATTATTTAGAGTACTTTCTTGTTATTGGTGAATCTTACTAATTTTGCTGGAAAAAAAAGTTTTACGAACTAAAGATGGCCAGTGGTTGCAATTGTAAGTTGGATTATTCTCACAAAGACTTGATTTGAAAATAATATCTAATACATTTATGATTGCTAGTTCATGTTTATTACTTATATTGTTAATAATATGTTAAATATAATATGTATTATTTAGTATATATTTATTATGATCACTTAGATTATGAATTTGATAAATTTATTTATTAAAAGTGAAATAGCTCTTAGAGAGTAATAAATTTCTACTTTGATGAATCCACTCTGATTTAAAGACAGAGAGATATCAGAGAGACCACATCTTAAATTTTTTCATGCTGGGTGTCTTTTGTATGGACAAAATTGTTTATTAATTAAAACATTTTTTTTTTTTTGCAAACTTTGCTCAGTATCCACTCATGTTTACATTTCTAAATACATAAAAGGCATATGATAATTTGATGAAGGACATATTAACAGACTAATACAAGGGACCAAATATCATCAGTATCTTGATTTACTGTTGCTCAAATTATGCCACCTGTGTCAGCCCTGTGTGTGTTATTAGGCAAGATTGGCAAAGTTATGCTTCGGGAACAAATACCCTTTTTTTTAGGTGCCGTGCTTTCTTCACTCCAGGTCCAAGTGTGGTGGAATAGCTTTTATCTGGAACAGATATGACAGACCATATGCTGGCTTTTAAAACTTCTTGCAGGAAGTGCATATGTCACAACTATCTTCCTTCCCTTGGACTAAAGAAGTCACAGAACCAACACACAGGGTAGAGATGTATAACCCTGCCATATATAAGTAAGGCCGCTGCTTGGACAGCCAGCCATATATGTGGTGAATGATAATACAGCCTGCCACTCTCACACAACTAAATATTGAAATAACCTGATATAGTTCAATCTAAATAGAGGCTTGTTGTGTTTGTTGTGGTGGTTACTGCTATTGTTCAAACGGAGTAAAATTTCATCAATCCTTTCCAGAAGACAAAAGCACATTTAACATAGTTTAGTGTGTACTTGTAATTGATGGTGACATAATGACTCATTTAAAAGAATCATTCAGCTCCTTTGATAAACACTGTTGAAAGTGAAACTAGAGGTCAAGTTATTCAACAATTATATCACTCTGCATACCAATTCATATCTATTTTTAAATTAGTTCAAAAGGGTTGAGAATATGGAAAATTTGCATCAATAATCAGCTAAATCCACATCAGATGCACAAATTACAGGAACTAGGGTCAAGGAAATCAGTGTAAATTAAGTGCTTTCTGGGGGTGACAAAAATCAGGTAAAGACTGGAAAGTGTTTGCATTCAGTAGTCAAACTATGTTAATAGGTTTATTCCTTTTTCCAGTAGTAGATGAATACATGTGTCTTATATCACCAAATAAGTTTGTGTTCTAGCCATAGAAATTTATATACCACTCTCCAAGATATAAAGTACATACATACTGTGCCTGATTTTGTTGAACGCTTGGGAATGCTCTGTTGAGAAAATACACTGTATGGCACCTCTGTTGCGGGAACAGTTATTCTCCGGGATACAGATATTCGGTATAGGAAATTACAATTTTTTCTGTTAAGTTTTATGAATTAGACCCTTTTGGGTGTATACTAAAGAGATAGTATTAGATAGGACAGAAGAAGGAATGTGAGCTATTAATGTAAATTGCTTAAAAGCAAAAAGAACACATTTTGCTTGGGAAAAACAAAAGCCATCTATATTTTCAGAATGAGGCATAAACCTCATTTTTAATGCTCTATATTTGTTACAAGTAAAAACTACTTTAATTTTAGCAAAAGTACCAACCAATGTCAGTGAAAAATGATTGCAATTCAACTCTATGTATGTAGCTATCATGGCAAAGTAATTTCACAGTGTGCAGTCCTTTTTTTTTTTTCCTACTTTGAAGACATCGGTTTTAAGCTCTATTTTTCTAATGTAGAATATATTGGTTTAAAACAAATAAACAAAAAGGCCCTCAAACAACAGTCCCAGTAAACCAAGTTGCAATTAGCTGCCACTCCTGGGAAATATTCTAGTATATGTTGCTGGCACTTGAAAAATTTACACCTTCTGAGAAAAGGCAGGAAAATTCTGTCAAACAATTAAACTGATTGGAATTCCCAAGAATGTTTAAAAAAAAAAAAAAAAGAAAGAGTCCTGTGTTACAAAAGAAAAGCAAATAATTTTGTATATGTTTATGATTTGGATCAGAAAAAGTAAAAGGTTTTATGGAACTTATGTAAACCTTTTTTCTTTAAAACAAATGTAATGCCAAGTCAAGTAAGAACTCTTAGCATTGATTTTTTAAAATGTTACACATGTTAGAGTTTGCAAAAATGATTAATTAAATGACTGCCTTAGTAGCAATAGAACGGTGCACTTGGTATTAATATTTTTGGATAAATGAGATGGTGGTTAAATCCATGAATGAATATATATATGACAAGTTGTTTAAGGTAAAATATGGATACGTTACTGTGAAATAATGTGGAATATATCAAGAAGAGAACAAATATTTGGATTAAGATTAAAATTGAAGAAATTGTCATTTACAAAATTAAATGAGGATCAATTCTGATGACACTGATTGAAAGGAAATTATCCAGGGCAAAGATGAAAGTAGACCCTGCTATATGCTGCCCTTGCTAGTTAATATATTTCAAAGAACTAAAAAAATGAAAAAATCTTGGCGTTTCAAGGAAATAAATAAGCCTTCTTGTTTAGGAGGTTGTTTGGCAGACTTCTTTAAACAGGAGAAAATACTACGTTTTACATGTTTTCTATGCCAAATATTCCTATACCCACATCCCCAAATATGTGTGCATAATGTTCATGTGTTCTAGTTATGAGCTCATTGTAGTAATGCTACTTCAACTTTTCTGCTAATAAACCCCTAAAGAGAGAATGTAGAACTCAGAAAATCTGGGAAGGGGTCAGAACTAAAGATACAGATTTAGTAATATTAAGGATATAGATGGCTTTTAAAACATAAGGTTGAATTTTTGCCAGTAAAGATGTAATTTTCATCACATACAAAAGAAGTGAGTCTTACAGAAGTCATGATCCTTACAATCAATTTTGATTGAGTCAATTCAATTCAATTTTAGCTTTGAATTCATATCTGCTCAATGAGTCATTCTTTACTAGTAAGCTGAAGAACAAATTCCCATTCACCTAATGAGATTTTGACACTTTTCATGAAGAAAAAGAACAATGTAAGTGTGAATTCAAAAACCCTGATTTGGTAAGTATACTCCTTCCAATTGAAAAAGTGTTCACGTCACTTCCTATAGATAAAAAATCAAGCTTTTTGAGCAATATTTAGCATTTTTACTACCCCATTGATCACTCTGAGAAAATCAGGAGAAAAATTATTTGAAACAAAATCATTCTCAGTGAATGATGCAGTGGCTGCAAGCTGTTCTGAGTGTATACTGGCATTCCTGCAGATCTATATGTGCATGTGACCCATTATGTGCACATAGCAACACCATTAAAGAAAAAACTTTTCCAAAATGAGGGGCAAATATTTTGTTAATAAGCTTTAAGCACTTCTCTAATAAAGTGTCAGCCTTAATCTGTTATATATTCTTTATCAGACACAATATTTGTTCTTAAACTATTATTTGCTTTTAACTTGGTTCAAAATGTTGCCACCCAGAAATTTTCAATCTTGTCTAGATAATTCTGTTTTGCTTTGGAAATGATTTCCTTTGCATTTATGTTTTAAAATATAATTCTGGTTGGGGAGGCGGGGCAAGATGGCAGACTGGTGAGCTGTAAGTTTTAGTTACTTCTCCAGGAAAGTAGGTAAAAAGCCAGGAACTGCGTGGACTGGACACCACAGAGCAATCTGTCTTTGGGCATACTTCATACAACACTCATGAAAACGTGGAACTGCTGAGATCAGCGAAATCTGTAAGTTTTTGCGGCCAGGGGACCCGCGCTCCTTCCTGCCAGGCTCAGTCCCGGGGGAGGAGGGGCTGTCAGGTCCGGGAAGGAGAAGGGAGAACTGCAGTGGCTACTCTTATCGGAAACTCATTCTACTGATTCGAACTCCAACCATAGATAGACTGAGACCAGACACCAGAGACTCTGAGAGCAGCCAGCCCAGCAGAGAGGAGACAGGCATAGAAAAAAAACAACACGAAAAACTCCAAAATAAAAGCAGAGGATTTTTGGAGTTCTGGTGAACACAGAAAGGGGAAGGGTGGAGCTCAGGCCTTGAGGCGCATATGCAAATCCCGAAGCAAAGCTGATCTCTCTGCCCTGTGCACCTTTCCTTAATGGCCCTGGTTGCTTTGTCTATTAGCATTTCAATAACCCATTAGATCTCTGAGGAGGGCCGTTTTTCTTTTTTTTTTTTTTAAATCCTTTTTTCTTTTTCTAAAACAATTACTCTAAGAAGCCCAATACAGAAAGCTTCAAAGACTTGCAATTTGGGCACGTCAAGTCAAGAGCAGAACTAAGAGAGCTCTGAGACAAAAGGCAATAATCCAGTGGCTGAGAAAATTCACTAAACAACACAACTTCCCAAGAAAAGGGGGGTGTCCGCTCACAGCCACCATCCTGGTGGACAGGAAACACTCCTGCCCATCGCCAGCCCCATAGCCCAGAGCTGCCCCAGACAACCCAGTGTGACGGAAGTGCTTCAAATAACAGGCACACACCACAAAACTGGGCGTGGACATTAGCCTTCCCTGCAACCTCAGCTGAATGTCCCAGAGCTGGGAAGGTGGAGCAGTGTGAATTAACAAAGCCCCATTCAGCCATCATTTCAGCAGACTGGGAGCCTCCCTACACAGCCCAGCAGCCCAGAACTGCCCTGGGGGGACGGCACTCACCTGTGACATAGCACAGTCATCCCTCAACAGAGGACCCGGGGTGCACAGCCTGGAAGAGGGGCCCACTTGCAAGTCTCAGGAGCCATACGCCAATACCAAAGACTTGTGGCTCAGTGGCAGAGACAAACTGTGGCAGGACTGAACTGAAGGATTAGACTATTGCAGCAGCTTTAAAACTCTAGGATCATCAGGGAGATTTGATTGTTAGGGCCACCCCCCCTCCCCAACTGCCCAGAAACACGCCCCACATACAGGGCAGGCAACACCAACTACACACGCAAGCTTGGTACACCAATTGGGTGCCACAAGACTCACTCCCCCACTCACCAAAAAGGCTAAGCAGGGGAGAACTGGCTTGTGGAGAACAGGTGGCTCGTGGACGCCACCTGCTGGTTAGTTAGAGAAAGTGTACTCCACGAAGCTGTAGATCTGATAAATTAGAAATAAGGACTTCAATAGGTCTACAAACCCTAAAAGAACCCTATCAAGTTCAGCAAATGCCACGAGGCCAAAAACAACAGAAAATTATAAAGCATATGAAAAAACCAGACGATATGGATAACCCAAGCCCAAGCACCCAAATCAAAAGACCAGAAGAGACACAGCACCTAGAGCAGCTACTCAAAGAACTAAAGATGAACAATGAGACCATAGTACGGGATATGAAGGAAATCAAGAAGACCCTAGAAGAGCATAAAGAAGACATTGCAAGACTAAATAAAAAAATGGATGATCTTATGGAAATTAAAGAAACTGTTGACCAAATTAAAAAGATTCTGGACACTCATAGTACAAGACTAGAGGAAGTTGAACAACGAATCAGTGACCTGGAAGATGACAGAATGGAAAATGAAAGCATAAAAGAAAGAATGGGGAAAAAAATTGAAAAACTCGAAATGGACCTCAGGGATATGATAGATAATATGAATCGTCCGAATATAAGACTCATTGGTGTCCCAGAAGGGGAAGAAAAGGGTAAAGGTCTAGGAAGAGTATTCAAAGAAATTGTTGGGGAAAACTTCCCAAATCTTCTAAACAACATAAATACACAAATCATAAATGCTCAGCGAACTCCAAATAGAATAAATCCAAAAAAAACCCACTCCGAGACATATACCGATCACACTGTCAAACATAGAAGAGAAGGAGCAAGTTCTGAAAGCAGCAAGAGAAAAGCAATTCATCACATACAAAGGAAACAGCATAAGACTAAGTAGTGACTACTCAGCAGCCACCATGGAGGCAAGAAGGCAGTGGCATGATATATTTAAAATTCTGAGTGAGAGGAATTTCCAGCCAAGAATACTTTATCCAGCAAAGCTCTCCTTCAAATTTGAGGGAGAGCTTAAATTTTTCACAGACAAACAAATGCTGAGAGAATTTGCTAACAAGAGACCTGCCCTACTGGAGATACTAAAGGGAGCCCTACAGACAGAGAAACAAAGACAGGACAGAGAGACTTGGAGAAAGGTTCAGTACTAAAGAGATTCGGTATGGGTACAATAAAGGATATTAATAGAGAGAGGGAAAAATATGGCAAACATAAACCAAAGGATAAGATGGCCGATTCAAGAAATGCCTTCACGGTTTTAAAGTTGAATGTAAATGGATTAAACTCCCCAATTAAAAGATATAGATTCGCAGAATGGATCAAAAAAAATGAACCATCAATATGTTGCATACAAGAGACTCATCTTAGACACAGGGACACAAAGAAACTGAAAGTGAAAGGATGGAAAAAAATATTTCATGCAAGCTACAGCCAAAAGAAAGCAGGTGTAGCAATATTAATCTCAGATAAAATAGACTTCAAATGCAGGGATGTTTTGAGGGACAAAGAAGGCCACTACATACTAATAAAAGGGGCAATTCAGCAAGAAGAAATAACAATCGTAAATGTCTACGCACCCAATCAAGGTGCCACAAAATACATGAGAGAAACACTGGCAAAACTAAAGGAAGCAATTGATGTTTCCACAATAACTGTGGGAGACTTCAACACATCACTCTCTCCTATAGATAGATCAACCAGACAGAAGACCAATAAGGAAATTGAAAACCTAAACAATCTGATAAATGAATTAGATTTAACAGACATCTACAGGACATTACATCCCAAATCACCAGGATACACATACTTTTCTAGTGCTCATGGAACTTTCTCCAGAATAGATCATATGCTGGGACATAAAACAAGCCTCAATAAATTTAAAAAGATTGAAATTATTCAAAGCACATTCTCTGACCACAATGGAATACAATTAGAAGTCAATAACCATCAGAGACTTAGAAAATTCACAAATACCTGGAGGTTAAACAACACACTCCTAAGCAATCAGTGGGTTAAAGAAGAAATAGCAAGAGAAATTGCTAAATATATAGAGACGAATGAAAATGAGAACACAACATACCAAAACCTATGGGATGCAGCAAAAGCAGTGCTAAGGGGGAAATTTATAGCACTAAACGCATATATTAAAAAGGAAGAAAGAGCCAAAATCAAAGAACTAATGGATCAACTGAAGAAGCTAGAAAATGAACAGCAAACCAATCCTAAACCAAGTACAAGAAAAGAAATAACAAGGATTAAAACAGAAATAAATGACATAGAGAACAAAAAAACAATAGAGATGATAAATATCACCAAAAGTTGGTTCTTTGAGAAGATCAACAAGATTGACAAGCCCCTAGCTAGACTGACAAAATCAAAAAGAGAGAAGACCCATATAAACAAAATAATGAATGAAAAAGGTGACATAACTGCAGATCCTGAAGAAATTTAAAAAATTATAAGAGGATATTATGAACAACTGTATGGCAACAAAATGGATAATGTAGAAGAAATGGACAATTTCCTGGAAACATATGAACAACCTAGACTGACCAGAGAAGAAATAGAAGACCTCAACCAACCCATCACAAGCAAAGAGATCCAATCAGTCATCAAAAATCTTCCCACAAATAAATGCCCAGGGCCAGATGGTTTCACAGGGGAATTCTACCAAACTTTCCAGAAAGAACTGACACCAATCTTACTCAAACTCTTTCAAAACATTGAAGAAAATGGAACACTACCTAACTCATTTTATGAAGCTAACATCAATCTAATACCAAAACCAGGCAAAGATCCTACAAAAAAGGAAAACTACCGGCCAATCTCCCTAATGAATATAGATGCAAAAATCCTCAACAAAATCCTTGCAAATCGAATCCAAAGACACATTAAAAAAATCATACACCATGACCAAGTGGGGTTCATTCCAGGCATGCAAGGATGGTTCAACATAAGAAAAACAATCAATGTATTACAACACATTAAAAACTCGAAAGGGAAGAATCAATTGATCA
The DNA here is from genome assembly GCF_015220235.1 of Choloepus didactylus. Classification (NCBI taxonomy): domain Eukaryota; kingdom Metazoa; phylum Chordata; class Mammalia; order Pilosa; family Megalonychidae; genus Choloepus; species Choloepus didactylus. The sequence continues at coordinate 31,408,489 of NC_051315.1, forward strand.
TCTCAATAGATGCTGAAAAAGCATTTGACAAAATCCAACATCCCTTTCTGATAAAAACACTTCAAAAGGTAGGAATTGAAGGAAACTTCCTCAACATGATAAAGAGCATATATGAAAAACCCACAGCCAGCATAGTACTCAATGGTGAGAGACTGAAAGCCTTCCCTCTAAGATCAGGAACAAGACAAGGATGCCCACTGTCACCACTGTTATTCAACATTGTGCTGGAAGTGCTAGCCAGGGCAATCCGGCAAGACAAAGAAATAAAAGGCATCCAAACTGGAAAAGAAGAAGTAAAACTGTCATTGTTTGCAGATGATATGATCTTATATCTAGAAAACCCTGAGAAATCAACGATACACCTACTAGAGCTAATAAACAAATTTAGCAAAGTAGCGGGATACAAGATTAATGCACATAAGTCAGTAATGTTTCCATATGCTAGAAATGAACAAACTGAAGAGACACTCAAGAAAAAGATACCATTTTCAATAGCAACTAAAAAAATCAAGTACCTAGGAATCAACTTAACCAAAGATGTAAAAGACCTATACAAAGAAAACTACATAACTCTACTAAAAGAAATAGAAGGGGACCTTAAAAGATGGAAAAATATTCCATGTTCATGGATAGGAAGGCTAAATGTCATTAAGATGTCAATTCTACCCAAACTCATCTACAGATTCAATGCAATCCCAATCAAAATTCCAACAACCTACTTTGCAGACTTGGAAAAGCTAGTTATCAAATTTATTTGGAAAGGGAAGATGCCTCGAATTGCTAAAGACACTCTAAAAAAGAAAAACGAAGTGGGAGGACTTACACTCCCTGACTTTGAAGCTTATTATAAAGCCACAGTTGCCAAAACAGCATGGTACTGGCACAAAGATAGACATATAGATCAATGGAATCGAATTGAGAATTCAGAGATAGACCCTCAGATCTATGGCCGACTGATCTTTGATAAGGCCCCCAAAGTCACCGAACTGAGCCATAATGGTCTTTTCAACAAATGGGGCTGGGAGAGTTGGATATCCATATCCAAAAGAATGAAAGAGGACCCCTACCTCACACCCTACACAAAAATTAACTCAAAATGGACCAAAGATCTCAATATAAAAGAAAGTACATCTTCAAGACCTTGTATTAGGAGGCCACTTCCTAGACTTTACACCCAAAGCACAAGCAACAAAAGAGAAAATAGATAAATGGGAACTCCTCAAGCTTAGAAGTTTCTGCACCTCAAAGGAATTTCTCAAAAAGGTAAAGAGGCAGCCAACTCAATGGGAAAAAATTTTTGGAAACCATGTATCTGACAAAAGACTGATATCTTGCATATACAAAGAAATCCTACAACTCAATGACAATAGTACAGACAGCCCAATTATAAAATGGGCAAAAGATATGAAAAGACAGTTCTCTGAAGAGGAAATACAAATGGCCAAGAAACACATGAAAAAATGTTCAGCTTCACTAGCTATTAGAGAGATGCAAATTAAGACCACAATGAGATACCATCTAACACCGGTTAGAATGGCTGCCATTAAACAAACAGGAAACTACAAATGCTGGAGGGCATGTGGAGAAATTGGAACTCTTATTCATTGTTGGTGGGACTGTATAATGGTTCAGCCACTCTGGAAGTCAGTCTGGCAGTTCCTTAGAAAACTAGATATAGAGCTACCATTCGATCCAGCGATTGCACTTCTCGGTATATACCCGGAAGATCGGAAAGCAGTGACACGAACAGATATCTGCACGCCAATGTTCATAGCAGCATTATTCACAATTGCCAAGAGATGAAAACAACCCAAATGTCCTTCAACAGATGAGTGGATAAATAAAATGTGGTATATACACACGATGGAATACTACGCGGCAGTAAGAAGGAACGATCTGGTGAAACATATGACAACATGGATGAACCTTGAAGACATAATGCTGAGCGAAATAAGCCAGGCACAAAAAGAGAAATATTATATGCTACCACTAATGTGAACTTTGAAAAATGTAAAACAAATGGTTTATAATGTAGAATGTAGGGGAACTAGCAGTTGAGAGCAATTAAGGAAGGGAGAACAATAATCCAAGAACAGATAAGGTATTTAACGTTCTGGGGATGCCCAGAAATGACTATGGTCTGTTAATTTCTGATGGATGTAGTAGGAACAAGTTCACTGAAATGTTGCTATATTATGTAACTTTCTTGGGGTAAAGTAGGAACATGTTGGAAGTTAAGCAGTTATCTTAGGTTAGTTGTCTTTTTCTTACTCCCTTGTTATGGTCTCTTTGAAATGTTCTTTTATTGTATGTTTGTTTTCTTTTTAACTTTTTTTTTCATACAGTTGATTTAAAAAAGAAGGGAAAGTTAAAAAAAAAAAAAAGAAAGAAAAAAGACAAACAAGGAAAAAAAAAAAAAAAAGATGTAGTGCCCCCTTGAGGAGCCTGTGGAGAATGCAGGTGTATTCGCCTACCCCACCTCCATGGTTGCTAACATGACCACAGACATAGGGGACTGGTGGTTTGATGGGTTGAGCCCTCTACCATAAGTTTTACCCTTGGGAAGATGGTTGCTGCAAAGGAGAGGCTAAGCCTCCCTGTATTTGTGCCTAAGAGTCTCCTCCTGAATGCCTCTTTGTTGCTCAGATGTGGCCCTCTCTCTCTGGCTAAGCCAACTTGAAAGGTGAAATCACTGCCCTCCCCCCTACGTGGGATCAGACACCCAGGGAAGTGAATCTCCCTGGCAACGTGGAATATGACTCCCGGGGAGGAATGTAGACCCGGCATCGTGGGATAGAGAACATCTTCTTGACCAAAAGGGGGATGTGAAAGGAAATGAAATAAGCTTCAGTGGCAGAGAGATTCCAAAACGAGCCGAGAGATCACTCTGGTGGGCACTCTTACGCACACTTTAGACAACCCTTTTTTGGTTCTAAAGAATTGGGGTAGCTGGTGGTGGATACCTGAAACTATCAAACTACAACCCAGAACCCATGAATCTCGAAGACAGTTGTATAAAAATGTAGCCTATGAGGGGTGACAATGGGATTGGGAATGCCATAAGGACCAAACTCCACTTTGTCTAGTTTATGGATGGATGTGTAGAAAAGTAGGGGAAGGAAACAAACAGACAAAGGTACCCAGTGTTCTTTTTTACTTCAATTGCTCTTTTTCACTCTAATTATTATTCTTGTTATTTTTGTGTGTGTGCTAATGAAGGTGTCAGGGATTGATTTAGGTGATGAATGTACAACTATGTAATGGTACTGTAAACAATCGAAAGTACAATTTGTTTTGTATGACTGCGTGGTATGTGAATATATCTCAATAAAATGATGATAAAAAAAATATATATAATTCTTACCCATTATGATTTGGATCAGAAAAAGTAAAAGGTTTTATGGAACTTATGTAAACCTTTTTTCTTTAAAACAAATGTGAACTATTTAATCTCTTGACAATATTTAATTTGTTTTTTATTTTGATGTGGAGTGTGAAGTGCTCCACGTAGTTAATTGTTCAATACAATTTGGTGACTAATGCATGACTTCTCTATTGTTTTGTGATTTTTTTTTTTTTATTGTAAAGTGTCTTCCCTTTTTAATAAGTTTATTTCAGTGCTATCAATTCAATTTCTTTGATAGTGCACCAATAATATGGTTTTCATTATACCCTCCTGGTCAGCTTTTCTTTTTCAATTGTGAAATATGAGGACAACCTGATTTTGGTCTTTGTAAATAACATGATTTACCATCATGTTTATATGTTTATTCTTCAAATTTTAAAAATCCTGTTTATTTTTTAACTAATTTGCCAGAGTCATATTCAAAATATTCCTAATATATGTTCAAAATCATTTGAGCTCACAAGGTTATTTTTATTAATGGTCATGTCCTTAATGATCATTCAGTCCCATTTTTTTCATCTTCAGTAAATCCAACTTTATGTGAAATTGCTCTTTCCTATCTATTTTTCTTATATATCTTTTTTTGTTACAGTTGATCAGATAATATTATTATAATTGTACTTTTGACTATAGCCCATAGTTTGCATTAAGGTTCACTGTTTTGTGCAGTCTTATGGTTGTTTTGTTTTACATTTTTATTTAATTTCCCCTTTTAACCACATTTAGCTATATAATTCAGTGGTGTTAATTGCATTGACAATGTTGTGTTACCATCACCACTATACATTATTGAAACTTTTCCATCACCCCAAACAGAAACTCTCCACCAATTAAGAACTCTCCATTCCCTACCCCCACCCCAGACCCTGATAACCTGTGTTGTAGTTTCTGACTTTATAGAGAAATTGCTTAGTCTAGTTATTTAATGTCAGTGAGATCATACAATATTTTTCCCTTTGTGTCTGGCTTATCTCAGACACAAAAATTAAATTTCTATCCCCAGATTTTTCTCTTTTTCTGTTTCCTCTGCATTCTTAGAAAATACAGTTTTCCTCTCCATCATTCTACAATTTTTTTTGCAGTTTTAGTTCTACTCCTTTCTGCCTCTAATAATATTTTAATTCTGATACTGTGTATAGAATTTCCCTGCATTGTTTTCTTACCTTTGCCAGCCCATGTGTACCTCTAAATCAACATAAGCCCTCAAAAATCTAATCTTCCATTTCTGGCCATGTAACTTCCAGCTTTTCTTTTACTGAGAAGTCAACACAGGTGCATTCTTAGAGGTTCTATTTCCTTTAATAAAACTCCCTCCCCCCGCCACACACACACAGGTATGCTTTTTCTGTCTATCCTTAAAGCACTGGTTCGCTTACTCTAGTTTTCTGAATCTTTTTACAGGACCTAGGTTTTTATATATATTTATCTGATAGTTTTTGACATCTTCAATTCCACTTGATTCTGAAAAACTCATTTTCTCCCACTTTCAAGTGGAGGGAATATCAATGTGTCAACTAACAGTTTTTGTTACATGTTTCTTTAATTTTAAGGCGAATTCTCTATTCATGAGAATTTCAGAAGTTTGCAATTCTTCTATAGGCATGAATCTACAATTCCTAGAAGTATTAACAATTCTTTGTGTTCTTTTAAATCTCCAGTCACTGTTGATGAGGAGATGGGGTGAGAAAAGGATGTGAATGGCCTCGGTGGGCTCAAAGAATGGCTTTTGTACAGTGGACTGACAATCACCAGTCTTTGTGATGAGCAGTGCAGGCCAAAACCTTTCAGGATGGAGGAGTTAGTGGGGGCTTCCTTAATACAGTATCCATTCTTTTTTCTTGCTGTATTACTCTGTTTAAAAGATCTAGAAAGTCATTAGCTGCTCATCTCCATCCAGCTGATCTGTAAAGTACATAGGCAAACTTATTCTCGATATTTGAGAGATGACTGGTTGATATCCTCAATTTCCAATATGTCTAGGACTTGATCTCTTGTTTTTTCATGAGTGTTTTAGTAGAGAAGTGTTAATCAAGTAGGTAGTTAACCATTAGGTCAGCCTAGAGACTTGCTTTTAATAGACTGTGGGCTTTTTTAAATTTTAGCCATATTAAATGGTATTTTTTTTCTGTTTTAGGTACTGTGACAACAAAGTTTGACAATGGAAAAATAATAATGCCAAATGTAGATTGTTTTCATTACATCTGTTCAAGTGCTTTGTATAGATTTTTAGCTTTGGATTGTTTTGCTGTACTTGTATGTCATTTCAATAGACATACACACACACACACACACACACACACACACACACACATTTACATATATACATAAACAAATTATTTATGCTGCCTTGCCTATATGATTACTCTATTTCTGTTTGGAAAGCCAGCATTATTTTAAAACATTTCCACTTAAAATCTTGCTATACTGTTATCTTTGTTTTAGAGTTATTGACATACAAAAAAATGAAAGCAGTTAGGTTGGGAAACTTTAGTTCAGGGCAATATATGGTAATACAGATGGAAATAATGCAAGGAACTCTAATAAAATTTAATACATATTTCTGAATAATTTGATGCTGGTGTTTGGTAGTAATTTGTAATAACTGCTTTATCTGATAGTATAAAATATTTGTGGTAATTCCAGTTCTTAAAAATAAACTTCTACAAAGCCCACTTACAATTTCATGAAATGTGTTACAAATTAAAAATCATGATGCATAGCTTTAAGCCATATATTGTATGACATTTGTAAAACATTAACTTTTTCAAAATATGAATTAATTTATTTTTAGAATTTTTTTTCAAGTTCATAAATTTTCTCTTCTAACCTTAGTTACTTTTAAAATTACTTTTTAATTTCTTATTTAAAGTTGTAGTCATTTCCAAATTTTTCACTTCCACATTTTATTCCTATAAAATTTCATCCAGGTAGCAATTATCTCTCCATTTATTGCTAATTTATTCCTTGATGATTCCAAAGAACCTGGAACAAAGTCTGGCTCATAGTAGGAGCTCAGTTTTTCTATAATGAATAATTATTATTTTCGACACTTAACTCTAGAATTCAACAATTCTTATATTACATCATTACTGAGAAAAACCTTTAACACACATGAGCTTTTGAGAAAAGTAAAACTTTACCAGTTAGTCACCATCTATTTTATTGGGTCACTGTTTAATCTTTAATTTCAGATTTTTAAGTGAAATGGCCTGTGCATCTTTTATTACCTATGTAAGTTAGATGAACTCTTTCCCTCATTAAATATTCTGCTATTTGAAAAATGAATTGTGTAACATACAACTTTACTAGCCTTGTTATCTGTGACCAAGCCAGTTCTCTTAGTCCTGACTGGCTTCAAATTCCAGAATATTAGGAGTAAAAAGCTGTCTAATAGCCAGTTGTTTCCATAGAGGAATAAAATCCAAAGTACTACATTAATTTCATTGTTGCCTTAGAACTAGTTTTTTGCTGTGTCTTCTCATCTGTATTTCATTAAGTCACATTCTGTGGTATAATGTTGCCAGTCTGGAAATGCAGAAACTGTTCAAGAAATTGATTCTATTTGTTCTTTCTGTTCAATAGACCTTTGCTCTAAAATGTTCAATGGTGTCTGGCTGCTCCACGCAAGCCACTTTTAAACCATTTTTTGCATTGTAATAGCCTTGTTATCAGGTTGTGTGAATTAATTCCATCACATTAGGAGGAAGACGTTATACACATGCTGAACGGCCTTATAACTGTCTCATGTTACTGGCCAGTTGATTGGGTAACAAGATGACAAACCACGTTAATAATTCTGTTGTTTTGCAAGGTGGTCTTAATTTCAGAATTTCACCATGACAGTAATACACTTTGATTTCTCCAGGACACCTTCCCAACAGGCTTTGAGAATTTAACAATGCATAACTGGAAAATGTCACAATGAAGCAAGCCGCCACTCTTGGTAAAATTCCTGAATCAAAAAGAAAGCACAGAGGAAATCCTTGTACACAATGAAACAACCACCCACACACAAAGGCAGAAACCACCCACACACACAAAAGGCTGAATCTCTAGGGGAATAAACAGAACCAATAACCACTTCGGAGAAATATCAAAGTTCTCTGGGCGGCTACTGCCAAACCTTGGGCAGAGAGTAGCTACTGACTTCAACTGTAAGGTAGAGGTGAGGAGGTTCCAGGACCCGAAGGCTGGCCACACCATCTCTGCACTGTTGATTTTGCAATTGGCAAAGGAATGGAATAACATGTTATGTTGATGTCTGCATCACATATTGTTGATCTTGGCAATGGTGAAACAAGTTAGACAATTAATGTGAAAACAGTAGTTTAGAAATTGTTTGATTCAGCATAAACAAAATAATTATTTGATGAGCAGAATTAATTTCTCTGCTTAGGTTTGTATATGTGAAAACAGCCCATTTATTTATTTATTTGCTTATTTATTTACTTATAAAATCCAGTGACCACATTTTCCCTAAGGTAAGCCTTTTGCTCTTCCATTTTTCATCCCCAAGGGGATAACTAAGTCAGTTCCCACCTTCATTTATGCAAAGAACCTTCTAGGTCTACTCTTCTATGATGGCATAGTTCTTTGGGGCCCAAGGGTCTTCTTATAAACCAACTTGTCAGTGCCCATGCTATTCTGGTGATGATGTCCGACTCCTTTAAAATCTTTGTTAAGCCCTTTAACACCAGTCTTTGGTTGGTTGTTGGCTGGACTTAAAATTCTGAGCCATTGCCCTTCCTGGCATGCCATCACACTGCCTCTCTTCCTATTCAGCTCCCTCCCATCCTTTTCAGTCCAGTTCTTCCTTGAGTTCCTGCCTGATCATCCTAGCTAGAATGGACTTCTCCCACCTCTAAACTTCTGTAGTACATATGTATGAGCTTATAGGGATTGGTGTGAAAATTAAATGAGACAAGTAGGCAAAATGGCTCCCACATGGAAAGCAACCAATAAGCATCAGCTATACTTATGAAGACCATTTATTCAGCATGCTATTAGTAGCATTATTATTACCCTTTACCAAACTGTCTACTGAAGACTCAGAACTCATTCAGATACCTGACATGCACCATTTCTACTCATCACCACCAACCCACCATATCTATAGCTTGGTATTTTTTTCTAATTACAAATGAGAAAAAGGATTCACAGAGAGGTTAGTTAGCTTGCCCCATCTCATGCAGCTCTTGCAGCAGAGCTGCCATTTAAATCTAAAGAACACTAGACTGCCTCAATTATCTGCATTTCTAACAATTAATACTGCCTCTAGATGAGGGTATTGCTGTATTTGTGTATTATTATTTTTTAATCTTATTTGTTAGACAATTTTTTGCTTACTAATTGAAATTTTTATTCATATTTCCATATGTCTATGCAATATCTCTCTAATTACATTATGCACCTTTGAAAATCAGAAGTTGTAACTGTTCTTTTGTTTTTTTTTTTAATCTCTTTTGATGCTCCACGTAGTGTCTTGCCTGGTGAAGTTCAAAGCTGTGTTCATTCTCTGTTTGATACAATTTGTATCTTACTAAAACATTGGTCAGCATTGGGCACACAATAGAAACCGACAAGAACTTGTAGAGTGGTTAAAAGTTTCTTCTCTGGAGGCATAGCACACTACCTTATTCTTCAGCTTCACTTGCTCTGATGGCTTCTATTTCTTTGTGTTCTCATGGTATTTTTGTTTTGTTTTTTATATTATTGTGGTTTGTGTTTTTACCCTAGAGTTTATAGCATTGCTGTCTTAGACCCTCCTTAACTTTCTTTGCTTCTTCCCCTCTAGTGTATGCCCAGGGAACCTAAGGGTGGAAACGAATTCATTCTCAGCTATTCGCTTTTCAAAAACCAGAAAAGAAGTTTATTTTTTGTTTTTTATAAACTCCTCAGTAAGAAAAAAAATGAGCAGTTTCATTAAGTATCATTTGATCATTTGTTGCTTATTCGTTTGGCGTAACTGGCAGGCATGGCTTGCTTATTTTTTGAAAAATGAATATGAAGTGGATAGATTCAGAGACTCACACAAGGTTCCGGAATGTACCACCGACACCTTAGAATTGAGTATACTTGGGCCACATTGATGGACTGTCTGACTATTTGGTATTTGAGCAGGTAGAACTTTTAAATCTTAAACTGTTGGCTGTCTTGGGGTTTCTTTCACAGGGGCTTTCAAACAGCAAGATAATAAGATAAATGCATGCAAAATACTGCTCTGCTTTGCTTTCTAAATCCATCTATTCAGAGGCAAACCTTGGAAGTGGCCATATATATGGTGTTATAAGGACACAGAACCCATTTTCATCAACAAGAAAACCTTAGGGTTTTTCTCTAGTTAGCTACGAATTCTAGGGTAAAATGGGCTACAAATTCTTCAAACTCTGCCTTTTAGTTTTTCTATAAACTTCTGTAGGGGCCTTCACTGCCCAGTTTGTTCCCTGTGGTTTATTTAGGGAAAAATACATAGAATGTTTTTCTATCCTGAGAAGCTATGCAAGTCTGGCATCTCACAATCCTATGCTTATTACCTCAGTGTTTTTACTCTGTTGATAGTAGCAAGTCTGAGATTCCACCAGAGGTAATGATATGGAAATAATTCTGAAAGTCATCCCCTCCAGGTTGTGTTAGTTACAACTCATTTCTGTAGAAAACTCCACATTTCTATCCTTATATATATATATATATATATATATATATATAAATTTTCTCTCACATAAAAAGGAAGTCCCAACCCAAGTCAGAGAGTTCCAGGGTTGGTTCATTCAGGAGATCCATGATGTTCTCAAGAACTTCTTGCCCCGCCAAACTCAGTGTGTCAGCTTGCCTCACTCATGGTCACACGTTGGCTTTTGCCAGTCCAGACAGCCTATGTGGACCTGACAAAGTTAATCAGATTGGGGGACTCTTTCTTGTATCTCTGATCAACGAAACCTCTCCCAGATGGTCTGTAGCAGGGACCCCTCTTGTCACCGGACAGAAGTGGTCACGTGCCCACCCCTACACTAGAAAGCACAAGGGGACTGCAGATGACAAGGGAGGGGGACTGGCAACCCCTGAAACTGGGCCCTATCAACAAAGAAAAGAAAGAAATGGAATGGCTTTTGAGTAGGTAATTGACAGGGCCTGCTGAATTCGGCTCCTCTTTTAGACTCTGATTTTGAGCATTATCTACTATCTTTCGCATTTCCTACCCTGAGTATCGAATTACCTGTTCCAAATGCAGGTTTCCTTCCATTCCCTAATGTGTAGTTCCATAGCCCCTCAAATATTTCTATCCTGATACTCACTATGCACATTTTCAACTGTTTAGATAATACTAACTTGACTACTGCAGCGATTTAAAAATATAAGAAGGTTTACTTATAGTTTAATAAAAATAATCTTTAGCCTTTAGGCCCAAAAGTCACTACTAATTTCACAGTCATGTTTTGCGGTACAGATTTTTTGTTCTTCATATGTAGCAATGCTGAAGAGTTTTCTGGACAGAGTACATGTAGGATGGATTAAAAGAAGGCAGATTTAACATATATTTGTAGGGGCTGTTTTTACTCAAATAGCAGAGAATTTGGAGTCCACTTATTCAAGTGCAAATGCTGCCTCTCACCTAAGTCACTTAATCAGGACACTTTAATTTCTACAACTGCTAAATTTAGATAATAATACCTGCCCCCATCTACCTCTCTGGGAAGCTGGGAAGCTGGGAGGATTAATTAGATAAAGTATTTAAAGCTCCTCAGAGAGAAGTGGCATACGTAAAAGATGTTATTATTTCCAGGGAAGAATGAAGCAGTGTCTCTTTTATGGACAGTCCATACTTTTAGAATTTTTTTTTCCTCTTATTCATTCAGCTGAAGTGCCAATTTGGTGGATTTTAATTCATCATGTGAGACCCTTCTCGTTCTCAAGTAGTTGCACTTAAAGAAAAGATTTTCAAGCCTTTTGATGATGGGAATAGCCTCAGATGATGGGAACTGTATGTGCTCCCTGAGTTTTGCTATTTCAGAGCATTGCCTTGCAAATTAATATTTATGCCGGAATCTGGTGGCAACGCTTGTATAAGCAAGCCATGACTGCATTGAAAACCATGACCTAGGCCACACTCAATCCCAAATTCTTCCATGAAGTATTTGTTAATGGCTGCAGTTCTCACCGATCTTCCTTTGCTGGGAATTGTACTGCCACCAGAGTCTTCACTCCTCAATTTAGAACTGGTTCTTAAACATAGGGCATCTGAGTTCAAACTGAGTCCTCTTCTTAACTCACCAAAATGTTCAGAGGTCACTTAGCTTTGTACAGGAGGAAAGAAACCTCTTCTACCCACTTAGAATAGAAGTGGGTCCAGTCAGATCATTTTGGATGTAGAAAGAAGGCAAATCAGGAGCACAATCTTTATTCATTCTCTTATATACCTTGTTAAATATTTTGTAATTAAATATCCTTTGCAAGCAATAAGTTTTCATATTCAGGTCACAGTACAATCTCATTTTCTTCTAGAATTTTCAGATTCAGTTACACAGCTAAATGTATAAAGTTTTTTCCACCTAGATTCCATTTTCTAGAAGTTTCACTTTGACTATCATCATTCTGCTGGACATGGAACACCTTTGTTAATTCCTATGTTGATGGTTTCTGTATAAAAACTTAGTTAGCAGGTCTGGTGTGTTTTGATGACTGCAACTGCTGCTTCATGTTAACAAATCTGCATTCTGTCTAGAATGTGAGGAGGCTCTTAGAGAGAGAGATGAGCCTCGTTTTCCTCCAGCAGGTTGCAAAGCAAGTGAGTCCCTGGATCACCAAAGAGCCTGGGAAGTGAGTGTTTTGGGGTGGACTTCAAAGTTGGCTTCCCCCAAACACCTGAGATCAGCTTTTGATGACCTCAAATCATTCACTCTTCCTGGAAATAAATTCAACCCACAGTTCTTTACTAATCAAAATGAAAGACTTCCTTCAAAGTGAAAGCATAGGCATGGAATTTTATCTGGGTCTGCTTTTCGTATTTATAGAGTCTCTTAAAAAAAGTAATATTTCTTATGTTTTTTTCAAATTTTACTGTTTTTAAAATTATGCAGTATTAGAAAATTGAAAATCTAATTGCATATTCAGGAATGGACTGTATGTTCATTTATTTTACACTGTGCGACATTTCTTTTTAATGAATGGCTTTTTGTTAAAAACAGACGAGAGTTCATATATATAATCCTTTACTCTGACAAGGACACTTATTTATATATTTGTATTCCAGTTGAAATATATCGTAAATTTACTCCTGCTTGAACCTGTTCAAAAGATGATTTGAATCATTGCATCATATATTTGTTTAAGAAACCTTAAAGGAGAGTGTGTCTCTCTCAAGATTATTTGCTTCTCTCTTTGCACATCTTTGGTGTGAAAAGGCAGATCTAATGCAGAAGTAATAGGACATGTACACACAGACTTATTTAGAAAATGCATAATGTGTCTTAATGTGTAGAGTTGAGAGTACTAGAAATACATACAAAACATCCTCCGAGCCAAAGCTAGGGGAAGACGTTCGTATCTACACAGGCATGTGTGGTGACAGTGCTTAGTTTCTCAGCCGCTCTGATTTCTCTTTAGGCCAAATATTTACTATGAATAAACCACTGCCTTGGCTGGCCAGCTCATGGCTCTTACCTCGGGGGCATGGCTGCCTCTCTGCTAAGATGTACACAGACTTCTGCCTTGGATTCCAATCTTGCTATCTTTCTCACAGCGCTGCATTTCGGCCTTCTATCAATCTTTCTCTGCATATCTGCAAGGGTAATTTTATGTTTTCATATCCTCCAAGGAGTTTAGCATTAACTGAATTTGCTATAGGGCATACTTCAATGTCATCTTTTAGTATACTATGGATGGCCTACCATGATTTATTTACTTAAATAGAATTACAGAATTTGGTGAAGTTGGTTTTTAAACTTTTAAAATTATTTGTGTGTGTGTATATATATATACCCATCCCACCATTTCATTATATTTACTACTAGCTTTTGTGGAAGGATAACAAGGTGGTGAAGTATGGATTTGGAGCCAGACAAAGCTTCATTAGAATTCATGCTTGCCCTGTTTCTAATGTGTGAGCTCTCTGAGCTTCAGTTTTCTTATGTCTAAAATGGAATTAATAACACTTGCACTGCCAGGTTGTTGTGAAGTCTAGAGCTAATAAACATAAAGTTCCCAGAACCATGCCATGTACAGACTCAATGATCAATACATGTTACATCTTATCATAGTCTGTGTCCCAGACAAGGAGAAAAGTCACCTCATGTCCACCAGTTGAGACCTCAGAGTTCTTTTTAGGATCCCTGAAAAACCCTCCTTTCCTAACTCCTATTGGCATTGAATAAATGTCAGTAATCTTAAAGCTAAAAGTCATAGTTCCCAGAAAGCTAGTTACAAGGTAATAAGGTAAATAAGCAAACCTGAAGAGAACTAAGATGAACTATTTAAACTGAGATTGTCTCTCCATTTACAGTATAATTACTGTCCGCTAACTCTACAAGGTTAGTCTTACCTATGAAACTGGAGGCTTGGAAGCTCTATCTAGGAAGGGTTCTAGCTGCAGTGTGCACACAGGTACAAAAACACAACTGAATTTCTGAAAATTACTACTACAGGGATAGGGAATAAGAGAAAGAGTGAAAGTAAGAAAGAAAGAGACGTGGTAAACTGTTAACTTAAATCTGGGTGATGGGTACATGTTATTTTCTGTATCTCCATATATGAGTGAAATATTTTATAACCAAAGGTATAAAAAATGAAGGAAACAAGAAAATTGGTCTGTTTTAAATAGTAAATGTGTCATTAAATATCTATAGATATAAAATGTGTAGAATTTCAAAAAAAGAAAAGAAACCAGGAATCCTTGAAAGTGCCTTGACTGTGTTGAACCTATCATTCTAACCATGAATCCTGGAGTTTTGTTATAGAAAGTTCTAGGAGAGGGCAGGTAATCTCAGGGCCTTTAAGGATTGAGAGGCTGTGTGACTGCTTAGTGTCATAGTTGCCCACTAAAATGGGCAAAGTCACGTTAAAGTTGACTGGTGTAGAAATAGCCCAGTAAACCCAATAGTGGATACTCTGAGGCAAACACACTAGTTCTAGAGGAAAAGGAGAGAAGCGGACAACAGGTTTTACTCAGTGGCTTACATGAAACTTGCTTAGCCTACCAGCCTTTATGAAGTTGGCAGCGCAGTAGGAAGAGAAGCAAGAGAGGATGGAAGAGGTGGGAAATAAGCCGTCAGTCGGGAAAACGCCCATGCTCTTACAACTTGCCAGAAACATAGAGTGGAAAAGAAAATCCATGGGTCATGTCATGTCCAGATCTATTTATCACATGAAGAAACAAAGGAGAGGAGGAAGAGTGCCTTAGACGTGGTGACACCACCCATTGACCCAAACCATGTATTGGGCTCTGACCTTCGATTATAACCTTCTCCGTGCTTGCTAGAAGCTAGAAATGAGGATGGGTGGAGATAAACATGGCAGGGAGACGAGGCAGACATGCTTCTATCCCTATTATGCTCACATGGTTTTCCCTAGTGATGCCAGCTTCTTCACCCAAAAAGCATTATTATTTTATTGTTTTCTTTAGAAGCATTCATAGAGAAGAGTGATGCCAAGATTAAAACTAAGAATTTGCTGAGCAGTTTGGAGGTGAGAAGGTAGAATCATGGTTTCTAAGTTCACACATATCTTTAACCACTACCCCTGTTCCATCAACAAATAAAGTGAAGAAGATGAATATTGGACAATTTAAGAAGATATTTACAATTTAGTTATTGATACAAAGGTATGGCAAGTGTAGAAAGAGCACCTCATTTTTTTGCTAGGAGAAGGAATTAGTAGATGTATTTATTAATAGATATATTTTTTTATATTGGTAGATATATTTATAATAAAAACTAATAAAGATAATTTATATGTGCTTACCATGCACTAGACTTTAAGAACTTTACTTATGTTTACTGATTTATTCCTTAGGACAGCCATATAAGGTAAATACAATTATTATACTCATTTTACAGTTCAGGAAAAGTAAGCCTCAGAGATTTCAGGTGACTTGCCCAAGGGCATACAAATAGTAAGTGGTAAAGCCAGACTTGGATCAGGGCAATTCATCTATCGAGTTCTTGATCTTGACCACTCTGCTATACATATAATGAAGAAAATTTAAAACAGAGAAAATATTAAGAGCTAATTGAAGACGTTCAGAATACATCAAATGTAAACATAGGAAGAACAAATCACAAGATGTTGTGAGGCTATATTAATATAAAAAGACCTAGAGTTGTGATGAAGTTTCTTATAAAAAGTCCTAAGCAATGATTTGGGATCAGGAGTATTACAATACAACACAGTAGTAGGAAAAGATTTAACTTATGGTAAGGGCTTCTTTGCAATTGAGAATATTCGATTAGTAATAGAGCCATGTTTCACAAGGCCTTGTGCAGTCCATGTACAAAGCAACATTGAAATTCTTTTAGCAAGACTAAAAGAGAGAGCCCTACACATCATAACTCTTCCAGAGAAAACATGGGCATGGGCCCACAGGAAGTGGTCCTGAGTACCCAAGTTCTTGAACATGCCAATGAAGCTGCAGGTTCTCTTTGCATTGGCCAACTATTAATGATGGTGCTTTGTTTTGGTAATAAAATAGCCAGTAGTCTTTTGGATTAATGTACTTCCTTAAAATGTACGTGCTTTTCAATTACCATAGCTTTCCTAAGCATTTAGTGCTGGACTTCATATATGTCAGTTTCCATCCATTGAGAGCAATAAAAGAGGAAAACCTTATACTTTATTCCTTTTGTGCTTTTTCATTGCTCAACCATGCAAATAATATTTAAAAATTTTCTATGAATCCAGTATTCATAAACTTATGTAACTCCTTCACTCTCAGACTAAATCATCTTGTGATAAGGTTACTGTTTACTATGTAAGAGTTCTTTTAGTTGTCTTGTACTTATCTCTTAAAAATTGTGTTTGCAGTTCCCCTGGGCTTGTAATTTGTATCTACACCAAAAGTATTATTTATGATATATGTAAATTGTGGTTTTCCAAATAAAAATTTATAGACTTTCAATCTGTCTTCCTTTAGAAGACCAACTATTGTTTTGATAATAATGATATTGATAATGCTAAAATAATAATAGAAATAACCATTATAGGGTATGCATCTGTCATTCATTTATACAAGATCTCTAATCTTCACAACATCATTATCAGGTAAATATTAATTTTCCCATTTCAAATATGAGAAAACTGAGAATTAGGGAAGTTTAATAACTTTCTAGATTTCACATAGCTAATAAATGGGGATCCAAAATCTGTACCCAGATATGTCTTTCTTCAGAACTTATGCTCTGTTAACCTTTGCACACTACTTACAGACTTGGCTCTTTCCTGCTTCTGCTTCGTCCTTAATTTCACAAGCCCCTAAGAACAGTCTCTGCAGATCTCCCACGGTATTATACTGTGCCCGCCTTTCAACACAATCCTGTGAAAACAATCAGAGCTTGTTGGGAGCAGATCATTTAGGAGTATTGATTCTAAATTTGTCATTGTTTTCCATGAAAGCTAAGCATAGAGTATAAATTGCCACCCACCACATAAAGTTGATGACTTTCTATGCCCAAATGATTTGACAATTTGTGATTTCTCCCCCCCAGGAGATTTTTTACTAACATTTTTCAAGGCAAAATATTCAATCCCTGTCTAAAATGATCAAAATTTGCCCTGCAGCAATCTTGTAAATTTTTGCAAGAACTTGTGAAACTTCACAAGGCAAGAGATCAATAATTTCGCACTGTTCTGTACTCACCACTTTCCTCAGTGTACACTGTTTAGCTTGAAACTGCCAAGATGAGAAAGTAAAAATCTAAGGGACAAGTAAGGAACTCCCCTATATTTTAAATATGTGTGTGATATGTTTAAAATACAGGTGATCAACCTGTAGTCTGATACTTGAAAAAAGCAAAAAATCCCAGTCAGATATTTAAAAAAATAATTCAAAAAGGAAATGCATGTATCTATTCTTCTAATATCCTATTATACATACTCAGATACCCAAAAATATTTTGGGTTTTGTGTTTCTGGTGTCCAATGCTGTCAGCCTTTGTTGCAAATCAGGATTTAGGCAAAGTGCCTGAGTGTGATTAACAAACTGCTGCTGCTATGCCAAGACATATGACATTTTCTTCCTACCTGTAAAAATATTAAACTTTTAATTGTTTAACTGATTTAATTAATTCCTTTTTTCCCCCACATAAAAAATATCAATAAATTTGAACAAATAATAACGTGGATTTTTATCACTGTTTCTCTTCCTCCTTTCTGCCTTGCTATCTAGGTCCCTTTTCTCTTCCTGCATCATAATTGTAAATATTATCCTGAATTTTCAGCTATTGATCTTTCATCCTTGCTACACAATTTCTCCTTCAGAAAACTCATCCATTTTTATAGCTTTGGCTATGCCTGCACTTGAATGACTCCCAAATCTCTATTTCCAATCCTTTTCTCTCAGCTAAGGACCAGTTATTTACCTCCAGCTGTTCACTGGACATTTCTACTTTGATGATCCACCACCTCTTCAAGCTAAATATGCAGAGTCCCCATTTCATCCTAACCCACCACCTCCTCCTGATTTCCTTTTTTTTATTTTCAAGAATAGAAACATGTTTCCAACCACCCATACTTCAAACCTTGAACCAGGGCACAAGTAAGGCAACTCAATTATGTTCAAGAGAACAGGTACCAGGCACAGCTGAGCCAACTGGGAGTCTTGCCCCTTGTTTCTCAGCGCCACCCAGTGGTCACTATATAGAAAAGCAGGACCAGTTTTACCAGTTCTAATTTTTCAAAAGAAAACATAAATCTGGATTTTTTGGTGAAACCTATCAAATGTTCAAATTCTGTCGACTGCTTAAGCAAAAATTAAACATGTGGCAGCAACAAGAATTTTGACTGTAAGCATATCTGTCCCAAGAGGTACTATACAGGCGCTGAGATAAATAGCATTTGAAAAAATGTAATAAATGAAGGCAACAGGCAGATAGGTATTCACGATTATGACAATGATGATAGAACAACAGAGCCAACACAACCATCCCAAGACTGGCCACTTAGCACAGTGTTCTAGGTAACTGGGCTAAATGAACTTCATCAATCAGATGCCCGCTATTCAAACTAAAACTATTAAATGTGAAATTAAGTATCACACTCTTTAAATCAACCCAGAAAAATAAAACATATAAGCAGGAACTACAAAATGACCCTGGACTCTATCCTCTGAGCATAAAAAGCAAATTTCCAGCCTAACACTGGATTTCAGCAAATGAAGATTCCACATATCTCTAAATCTTACTTTGTTCTTTTATAATTTTTAAGGCAAATGTACATTTCGGATTCACATAACAAAGTTATCATCATAAAATTTTGGAAATAATATTACAGTCTTCACAAATTAGACCTTTTGCAATTCACTCGAAGAGCTATACCATACCAATGGCATAAAGCAAACTTGTGACAAGATCTTTTTAAGACATGAAAAAGACATACAGATGAAATTAGCACATATAAATTTATCCAATGGTTTTTACAAAAGAAAAAACTAAATTTTTGATTTGCTACCTGTACACTAGGGACTTTTACTGTTAAACCTAATATTGATTGAGAAAATTAAGTAACTGTGGGAACTTAATTCAATATACTTTTTCTATTACTGCAAAGGACATTTTTAAAACATAAAGTAAATGAAAAATATAAGCATACCAAAACCTGGTTAGGATTATAGGGCCTAACATTCAAACTATCAGTGCAAATTCCACGTTAGTAAAAATAAGCCAAGTGACTGAACAAATAGCACAAAACTTGCATTTTGTGTGTGTGTATGCTTTAGAAATGGTCTATAGATTGGTGACTAATTGGTCTGATTAGAGATATCTTTAAGGATGAAAAGGAAAAATACATCGCATGAAATACTATGGTTCAGGAGCTTTTGAATATTTCAGAGTTGCCATTGATCTATGTGCATTCTTTTTTAAAATTCGAAAACATCTAATATTTTGAAAGGAGAGGATGCATATTTTTTTAACTTGAGAAAATAAATTTCCATGTTAATATAGTATCAGTTTATTGTACTTCAGATTTCCAAGCAAAAGCATTTCAGTACCCTGAAAGAATATTTTTAGAGTGAGAACTACATATTCCATACAGATGGAATCAGTCCATGAATATATGTGGGTATCATTCTTGCCAGTCCTAATAAAATTCTATCTTTAGAGTGTTTGAACAAGACTAGTTATACACAAAAACTGAAACATCAAACCATTATATACCCTTTAAATGTAGATAAAATAATTTTGCTTCCATACAATATTTTTAAATGTTGACTTTAGCAAAAACTTAAAAATCCCCTGAAATTTGAAATGAAAATTCATGATGCACAAAATTATGAAGGAAAAGAATATCGACTCCAAATATCCCATAACTTTTTTGAACAAAATCTCGGTGTTGTGATTTAATCTTTCTCATTTACACTTGCCGAGTGTATTTGAGTTTACGAAGTGCTTTCACGTACAATAAAACATTTAACCCTTACAATAGCCTTTTGTGAAAAGTTGTGGTGTTACACTTTTTGTGATAAGAAAAAAGAGTATCATGGTAAATAAACATCCTCATCACATAACTAGAACAATGGCCGAATTAAAGCCTGAAGATTGAGTTTTCTGAATCCCAACCTAGAACGTTCTTTTTAATAGAATATGATGCGCTATGCCAACTTCTGATCAGATCTCTGTTTTCCTCCATCTGTTTTACGTGCATAGAAATGTGAGGGAGGGCAGTGTAATGGGAAGATTTTAAATTTTTGATTACTCTTCTAAATTTGACCCTTATTGAATTCTCAGCATTGTCTGAGCATAGCATAACTAGAGTGTGAAATCATGTTCATGTTTGTGTGTGTATGTATTTAAGACACACACACATACATATAATGAATTTCTATAGAAGTAAATTTACTGCTTGCTTTTTAATTACTTCAAAAGGAAGATTGCTATGGTTCTGAGAGGGCAGGAGGGAAAGAAAAAGGAGAATTCCAATAATTGGGCAGGAATCAAAGGTTTCAGTAAAATGGAAATGGATAGGTGTGAAGACATAAGAGTGTGTGTGTGTGTGTGTGTATATATATATATATATATATATATATATATATATATATATATAATCAGATGTGTAGAGCCCAGACTGGAATGTAAATGCATGATTAAGGTTCCAAAGTTCTAGTGGTAGAATGGCTTGACAAGGTTTTTCAAGAAAGAAATACTAAGCAGAACAAATGCATAATTCTGCTACCTAAACTGCATAAACCTACTCCATACTACTGGAGATGCTTAGACACACATGTTTAGTTAACCTATTTTTATCTAATATTGATATAAACTCTGTCTAGTAACACTATAAATTATATTAGCCCTTAGGAGAGAAGTTTCCTTTGACTTTGATGGAAAATGTGCCCACAAAGACATTGGAATAGATCAGATTTAATATAATTGCCTGGCCTTGTAGTTATTTGTAACAAGTCTTTGCTTCCTTCCTCAAAATCCATCTCGTCTTCTACTTGGTTTCACTGTGGACTTGAAATCGCACTTTTTGGCATCAGCCTTTTGCCCTGAAAATAGCTGATATCACAGATATGACATTGAAAGTTCATGTCAAAAACAAAGAGGGAAAATAAGATGGGCTTTTATGGGCTTCTGATCCGATTTAAAGAATTGCCTGAGAATTGTGCTCTTGGTGTATCTCCAGGAGAGGTTGCCCTTCAGACTCAGCTCCCCCCGGAGGCTGCCTCTCTGTGCCAACTTCAGATGCTTAGTTCCCATTCCTGCAGGTTGGGTTTTCTGCTCTTTGAAACTTTGGAAGACTCTATCAAGTCATCGTTTGAGAGAACATCTCCTCAAGTCCCTGATGTTCCCTGATGTTTCTTTGCACACTCTGTGTGACTACTCTTTGCCTTTGATAAGAAGCCCAAAGAACCAGGCCTAGAGCAAGCACATGTGGGAAAAAGGGCCACCCAATTTCATGGTATGTAAATCAGACTCGCATGCTGATGGGAGGTGCCATCCTAGGCCACAGGCTGTGGGGAGAGCGTCACTCGTATGTATGCACACTCAGTTATGCCTTGTGTGTATCCTGTACCTCCTAACTGCAGACCAACCATTTTTCCTTTGGAGTCATGTACACAGTATGCAGAACAGTTACACAGGAAAAATCCATGGCAACAGCACATACAGTTTTGTTGACTTTATTTGAAAAAAATGTTTAAGTTTTTTCAGTTTTAATTTTTTAAATGATGCCATTCTTTAAATGTTTTGATCAAAACTTGAGAAAAATAGTGCTGTACCATTTTTGGAAGATAGCTGATATTGGCATTTTATGGATCACCTAAAGTCTATTCTAAAGAAACCTTCAAGGTATTTTTCTGTGCTGTGTACAGTTTCATCCACAAGAATATTTTCTTCTCATTCCCCTAGATACCTTGGGACATTTTTTTTTCTCTGCAGGTAACTTAGAGGCCTCTTTAAGACCCCTATCCACTCCATCTACAATAGCTTCACCTAAAGGGCAAAATCCCTAAGATCTTGACACAAATACTGATAAATACATGGAATTATTAAAGTTGCCATCTCAGCAGAAGAGGCTTTCTGCTGCCTTTGTTCTTGGGGGAATACATATTTCACCCAGTAGCAAGACACTCAACTGCTGCTACAATCAGAATTCTCTGAAATGCCTTTAAGCTAATCATCTTTGAACATAAGCCTTTGTTGTTGAATCAGGGACCTTCTAGATGTAAAGCACAGAAACCTTCTTTTAATATTTTGTTTTTTTCTCCAACTTGCACAAAACCGCGTCAAGCCTGTCACCACCGATAGTAAGGTTCAGTGATCTGTCAGCGTTCACCCCGATGAAGACAGTGAGAGAAATCCATAGCTCAGGAGAGTTCAGGAGAGAACCAGTGTGTTTGCAAAAGAGCATTTTTATGTGTTTTCTTGTGACAGCACTAGTTTAACAGAAAATAGTTCGAGTGTGCCAAAAAAAGGAGAAAAAAATGAAAGACAGTAGTAGTAAGTTAGGCTAGCATGACATGATGGATCTGGGCTATGACAAACCCAATTGGAAAAAAGCTTCCCTGGGGACCAACTATACCAGGTTTGCTGAATTGTATTTCTTGATTTCTTACTGTGCAACGGTGCTTTTTACTGTTAGATTGACTAGGCTTCAGAATATTTTTAAAACTGTACAAATCAAAATCCATGTAGCTTAAAAATGAAGGATGTAAAAGGTTTAGGAGTTTGATGTATTGAAAGGCATTCTGTATTCCCTCATGTGAGTATTAAATATACACTTTGTCTGTCTGATGAATTTCAAATCTTTGTGGAAGGCAATACACACGATAGCAGTTTACAGGACTGAAAACCCTGGATGCAAAGAGGGCATATGCTGTAGATTCAAAGCTTCTTCCCTATTATCCCACCTAGATGTTCTCTGGAATTACAATGTGCAGCATCTGCAGTTTCTCACTTGTTCTGATTTGTTTCTATAAGGACAAGTAAAGAAATCTTAAATCTGCTGCCCTCTTAACACAGGTGTGATGCATTGTTCTTATTGGTTGTCCTTTAAATTCTTGTCATGGTGGCTTTCATACACCCTAAGTTGAGGTCAACAGGAGAGAAAAAAAAGAAGAAAAGGAGGAGGAAAGAAGGAAGAATGATTTCAGCAGCCATTAATTCTGCAAGTTTTCATGTACCACATAACACCAAATAACTAGATAATCTGGTTCTTTAATATAGGAACCTGCAATAAACTTTGAATGAATATCTATGGGAATGACTTTCAGTACTTGAGCTACCACGGCATAAAGAATTTGGGTCCCTTTCAAAGTGTTTGCAATCAACTTGGATAATTAATGAAATTGTCAGAGTGCAATGTGGTAAGTACCAAGTGACAGTTAAACTTAAAGTCAATAGCAAACTATCTAGTAGGCTCAGTCAACACTGCTCCATAAATTTTCCCATTATCTATTTATGGTCCAAGAGAAGGAGCACAGGAAGTGGATAAGAAGAGTGAGTTGGTAGAAATACAGTTAAATAAAAGATCTAAGCACTGAGGAACGACAGCTAGATGATAAGAATACTTTGAAGCAGGAGGCCCAGACTGATATGCCTATAACTGGTAATGTGAAGGAATAATACAGTATAGTTTAAGTGTTGAGGAAAATAGGAAGCAGTGAGGACAACTGCAAACTTGAGTTTTGTGTGTCTCATTTGAAAAACAAAAAAGAGCTGACATTCAGCTATAGCCAATTGATGCATGCAGGAACATGGGAGCAGTATTGCCAAATCTTCTGGTTTTTCAAGACAAGCCAGAATCTGGATTTTTTACATGAACTCTCTTGATTATAAATATTAGCAAATATATATATTTTAATTTTATGCATGGCGTGGACCGAATAAAATACACCGGGGCATGTTCTTTCCATTTGCAACCTCTTGTTCACCATAAAAAGCTAGCATGCCATTGTTGATATACAAGGTAGAAGAGTCTTCGAGTTTGAGACTGTGGAGAATGAACTGTCCTGGATAATTACAAGAGCCAAATCATTTTAGTAGTACATGGCTAGAGTGGGTAGGGCTAAAGAAAGAAAGGAGATTTAGAAGTCAGGGAAACAAAGAAGTTATTGGAGAAGTAATTAAAGTAGCTGGGATGGTAACAGGCAATGAAATGGAGAACAACATCAGCCAGGTGTTGACAGCATCAAGGAATCTGAAAGATTGGTCTGACAGGCTTTAGATGACAGAGATAAGGAAGCACACAGGGCGTCATAAAGTTGCCAATGAGATAATCAGCGAGGACATGTTCTGTATTGTTTATGGCCGGCAAGTGGCCTTGAGCTGATCACTACAGAATGTCCAAAGGCTAGATTAAAAAAAAACAGAGAATTATTGATGAGAACAAGAGGGTAAGAAGCTTCAAATAAATTTGGTCTTGAAGGCCTAAGTGAATTTGACTTGTTTTGATTATTTCTATCAAAATATATCAAACCATTGGGTTAACTGAATTCAATTCATTGGCAAAAAAATTATGTATCGTTTGTAATTTCTTGGATTAAGTAGTAGGGGAGCAGGAGGAGAGCAGTGACTATGAAGATGTGTGAGATACTCTACCTGTCCACGTGTGCGCGCACACACACACACACATATATACTTTATTATTATTTAATGTTAAGTGCTATAATAGTAAGGGAAAGAATTTTCTATGGTAGTTAAAAGGAAATGATTGTTTTCATAGAAAATTAATGCATATTTAAAACCATGTAATAGTTTTGTTTCCTCCTCTAATTCTAAAATACTGCAATGCATTATTATCTGGTAAGTTTTTTTTTCAGAGAATCCCAATTGCAAGCCAGTGGAAGATACTAGGCAATTTAGATAGGAACCCCATCTCTTCCTCTCCCTCCTCCTGCCTATTTTGCTAAGATCTGGTTGAGGTAGCACTCAGCAAATGTGCAGTGAGATAAATGTTTTAATTAGGCTGAGTTGATTTGAGTTCAAATTGACTAGGTTTGAAAATTTCCTCCTCTATGTTTACCCATTTTATCACTGCCCTGTTTGGCTAAAAATTAAGTTCTTGGTAAAGGATTCCAATACCTTCAAGAGCTGTACCTGACTTTGGACAAAAATAACCAATACATTCAATTAAGTATGTGGATAGAGCATATTTTAAAATTTTAGAATAAAAACATTTTAGAAACTTGGAAGTTGTAACCACCTGTCAAAAGGATGTCCATTTCTCAGTGGTGCTAACTGACAGCTACAGCCAAATTATTAACAATGAGTGTAAGTAAAATTTAGCTTTTCTGTCCTATAAGCATTCCCCATTCTTATTTTGATTTGCAGTTGTTTGAACTTTACAATGACTTTCCAATTTCATCGGGCATTTGGCGTGAGCATTAACTTCTAGACCCAAAACTTATATTGCATAAGGGGAAAGCTAAGATAAATCTAACAGCTTTTATATGCATAATGTTGCTGGCTTTTAAGTTAAATTAAATATTTACCAATGTATTTTTAATATATAATGCAAGAAGATGCCAATATTACTCAATTATTTTGATCCATTTACACCTTGAAGTAAGGAAATAATAGGTATGCCTTCCTTATTATTCATTTACTGTTGGTTTGTATCCTCATTGGTTTGGATTTATTTATGTGTAACTATGCATAGTTCAAAACTTGTTAGCAGCAACACTAATAATATCATTTATATACTTCACCTTGTCCATTTAAATGGATTGTTCTATTTATAGAGTAACAGCCTGTAAAATTAAATTAAAAATTTTAATAGAAAAGACAGTACTTTTAAAAATTATTTCAATAGAAACAAAGGTAATTTTTTTCATAAGTTACCCCCAAAGCAACTTAAAAAAATCCTTTTTAGTTCCAAAACTTTTAAATAGTCTTATTGATTCTTTAAAATAATAATTTATATAAAATAATTTATGGCAGAGTTTTCAGTACTTGAAAATATATTCTTATAATAGGAATTTTACAAGACCATTAATTTCAGCAGTGCGAGGAAACACAACTATAACTCAGGAGCTATTGTTGATTGTTTCTAGAAATATATATTGACCCCATTAGTTTTAAGTGATAACATTACTAAGCCAAAAAATTAATCCAACAGTAACAGAATTAGTGATTGTAATCAGTTTTTTCTTCTAACCCTTCCTTTAGCATTTAGAAGTCACTTAGCTTGCCATACATAAATGTAAATGTATGTCTTTAAATAAATTATCTTAGAACTCTCGTTTTTCAACTTACTACAGATGAATAACCAGGGATGCACCAGTGCCTAAAGTATTCTGTTACTGTCACTTCTACGTGCATTTTTGGGTCCGGTGGTATTGATACGACCCTCTGGGATATTATCCCATTAAACAGGAGGTCACTCAGGGTCCAGAGAAGCCTCCTGGCCAGATAGTCATTCTCTAAGTCATTCTATTTATTAGGTAATTCTCTCAAGGAGAACAAGCAATTAACGACAACAATAAGTACAGCAGCTAACATTTGTTGGGTCCTCATTATATGCCAGGTATGGTGCATAACTCCTCATATGTATTAGCATATTTAATCCTCACAACAAATCTATGAAAATGATTTTGTGGAATTTCTTAGCTGGATTTCTAATTGTTAAATACTTAGACAAAGGCATGTACGTCTCCATTTATATTTTTGTCCCGAGCCCCATAGATATTAGGGGTGGACCTGATGGAGTCTACCCCCAACAAATCCATTTTGCACTAAGAAGAGTGTGATCTAGATTCCTTTTGGCAGAGATTCGATTCAACACTGATTTCAGAGTTTAAAACCACCTCAGTGTATCAAAGATGTCAGGCTTTGTTTCTAATGCATCATTCAATAAGCACCTAATGAAAAGCAGGGACTAAAAGTTTCTGAGATATGGGTGTTAAGGCTGGGTGTTCTGTGAAGCAATTAAAAATAATTTACATGTTGCAAAAATTAAGGGTTAAAGGGATAACTTGGTGATGGGCCCCTCATACTGAATTCTGGGTTAAGGGATTATTTGGTGACAGCTACTTAACACGAAAAATCCAAGGACAAGTGTTTATTTCCTTTTATAGCTATTCAGATGTAAAATTTTATATTTAAAAGCAGAAACATCAGCAAGATGAAGAATATATATTTGGATTACTACATAAGACCAAGTGCATTTGATGAAAATTCATTAAAGCTTTGGTAACTTAACTCAATAGTAGGCTGGTTTTGCTCAACATCTTTACTTAAAACCTTTTTCGTGTTTGTCATAGTGATAAGTGATCACCTTCCCTTCTTCGTTCCCTTCCCCTATACCTGAATCTTATTTTTAATAAGTACCTTTGTAGATGTTTAGACAACCTCTGCTATAACTATTATCTATCTTGGAATTCAAAGCATTTAAGTTTTTAAATAGGTTGAGAAACACTGGCAAGATATCACAAAAGTTTAGCAAAACTTTCTTGGAATATAAGCACCAAGTAAACAGGAATAATATTACCACACATATTTACCTGGTACTTCTAAAACTTTGATTTTATGGAGTAATAATTAACTTTTGGGAGGATGGATAGGCTTCTCTCCACTTTACTGATGGGCAATATATTAGTATTAACACTAGGTGCTGTAACAAAAAAAATCCAAAAGTATAAAATGACTCAAACAGAATATAATTTTATTTCTCACTCATTTAAAGTCCAGCATGGGTATTGCTGAGTGGCTGTCTGCTTTCGGGCAGAGAGTGAATCAGGGACCCTGACTCTTCCTGTCTTATGGACCCCAGCACCTTTAACATGTGGCTTCTAAGGTCACTGTGTCCTTCTGCATCAAGCCAACGAAAGGGGAAAGAAGAAAAGGAGGGGCATACTTGGACTGGATGTGACACAGATCACTTCTTTGTATGTTTCCTTGGGAAGAACTCACCTTTTAGAAGAAAAGGGGGAGAAATGGGAAGAGTAATCTCTGGGAGACAGCAAGGTGCCCGGCAATGAATGTATGCTATGGAAATGGGAAGATTCAGCTTTGGTGGGCAGTTAGCCCTCTGCGAAAGGCAATCCAAAACCCAGAAATACCAGTGATGCACCCAGAGACTCCTTGGCGATGGCACTGACCAGTGATAAGGGGAGATGGCTATCCTGACATTCAGCCTAGGGGTCTGCTTACTAGATTACTCGTTTCTGGCCAGTGGAAATCTGGCCAACAAATGATTTCTACTTGGACAGGAATCAGAGGTAAATTTAATTAAATACTAAGCTAATGATAAGAAATTTATTCATAACAGAATCAAAACCAGCATTTATGGAATGCTCACTCTGTGTCAGTGTTGGTTTAATTAGTGCTCATAGTAATGCTAAAGGCAATTGTTTTTATTAGCCCATTTTTACAGATGGGGAAACTGAGGCACAGAGAAGTGAGTGAATTCCCTAAAGCCATATCAGTTAGAATCAGGACTTAAATCTAAGCAATTTGACTCTACCAGGATATCTTATCTCCAGGAAAGATATAAAAATGTCATTTAAGAAGAAAGTGAAAAAACTGGGGCATCAGTTTCCTCCAGAATTCCTCTAATTAGACTTAGTGTAGTTTGCACAGTTTATAATTTGTGAAAGTACAATTCACTTCCAGCCTGCAGACTCCAAAGCTCTTGTTCTTTTCCCTAGAGTTGTTTCCCCAGGGTTATGTGGGCTCGGCAGAGGGAAGAATTTTAAAGTTGACTCTAATCTCAAGAAATTTGGATTCTGTTGAGGAGAAAAGAGATTCCAGAATGATAGAAAAACTCAAATGAAAGGTAGACAATAGGATTTCAGGGGAGAATGGAATCACTACACACAGAATTGTCAAGACAGAGTTCATGAAAGATGTGAGATTTTAGTTGGTCCTTTAAAGAACGGGTAGGATGAATGAATAGAGAGGGTGTACAGAGTTACAGAGAAGACGGATGGCAGGGCAAAAGATCCGGGTGGCTAAAGACAGTATTTGTAGCAGCCTGGCTGTACTAGAAGGCAATTTTGGGAATTAGTGAGAGTTATGATTTTTTTCATTTTTATTTTAGAACTTATTTTTGCATAGATTTTTAATGCTATGTAACCATCTGGTAAGGCCTGGCACTCTATGATTTGTTGCAGTAGTAGTGTTTATCTAAGGAGCTACGTATGTAGGCACAGGAAAATGAATGCTGGGTTCTGGGAACAAAGGCTGGAGAGGGATTTCCAAACAAATGCCACCTTCTACTCATTTCAACAAATGTGAGAGTTAAGGAATGTGTTTCACTGCCATCATCACATTTCGGGCCCCCTACGGCTTGTTGCAGAGGATCTCACCAAGTCCTCAGTGCTGGGTTTGTCCTGCTTCTAACTACTTTTATAGTAATTCATCACACCTACCTATATCACTTCTCATCTCTGCTCTTTCATGCAGAGAATGCTTCTTCCCTCCTTCATATCAAGGGATGAGCCCCTGGAGGACATTGCATGAGTTCTGAATTCTCTGAGGAGCCACCTTTGACCATTACTGTTCTTCTTTGTCAATCACAGAGCACTTCCAGTGACATCATTGTGTTTTCAGTAGTATGTTGTTGCTGTAGGCAGCATGAAATTGACAAGGAATGGCACAGAGAAGAGCTGAAAGGGCACTTCTGCTTTTTTGATGCATCTGACACCTGTAGTTACAAGAAAGAAAACAGCTTTCATAAGCATATTGCTGGGTGATATAGAAGGTGAATGATTATTTAGAAGTCGTTTTTCAATGCAGTAGCACAAAAGAATCTAAACTGCTTCTGTGCACTTCCACCCCAAGAGTATCTTCCTAACTAGAAGCAATCTGGTCGGGTAGTTTCCCAGAAGTCTTTGGCTAAGGAATTAGGCTTCAGTAAAAACCTGATCTAAACTCCAGAACTTTATGATCTAATGAGATGGGGGTCTCCTTAGCTCTGATTTTAATAGAATATGCCTTTTGTTCTTAGCTTTTATGCTTGTTTGTGTTTCTTTTACTTGGATAATTTTAATATAGATTAAAAAAAAGCTAGTGTCCAAAGTGAAAACAGAAAGGAAAAAATACCCTGATCTCTTCTTAGGGATCACTTTCCTAAGAATGAACGTATAAATATGCCTAAATTCAACATATTGTTGTGCTTGTAAAAATAACAACAACTCTTGACAGGTAAGAAACAGCAAAAGAGAAGGCTAAACCCCAAGTAAAGTCTGTTATATTGTTGACTCAGATGATGTTAACACTAAGTGGATAGATTACAAGAATGAGAATTGATTAATCATACTGTGCTGAGGGATCACAAGTTCCCACGTCATTGATAATGCATTTAACCAGAGCAGACATCCTGAGCCTACTCTATTCAGTAGTTGAACACGGCTGACCCTTTCTAAATCTTCACTTTTCTGTAACAGCCCTGCAGTAGTTTGAAGTCCCTCTTGATAGCTCTCTCCTGGTTGGCTTTTGTGACACTGTCATCCTGGTCCTTCTCCTGTTGCCTTGACCATTATTTCTTCCTTGTCTTAACTTTCTCCTTTACTACTCTGTGTGTGAAAACTTTTCATTTTTTAGAAGCAACAGGACATTGCTGCACACACTGGTGACTCTCTCACCAGTTTATACTTCTGTTTTAGGCCTGCTGCAATGAGTGCAAGGAGCAGGGCGAGAAAAGCCACTACTGGCCTTACTTATAAGCACTATATGAAAGAGAAAGGGAAAAGTCTCTGTAACTTTCTGCATATCTTCTACACTGTGGCAAATAAGTAATAGTAAACAATTGTGAACTTCTCTTTACAGATGAGAAAATTGAGGCATAGAGAAGTTAGGAAATTGTCCAGGGTTATACAACTAATAATAACACAGGAATTTTTATTATTTTTCATATGAGCCCTGCATTTTAGATAGGTTTCTCTTTGCATCATCTCTCTTTGTACATTTTTGTCTCTACCTTTTGCTCAGACCATCCCTCTGCATTCTTATATCATTTTCTAGGTTTACCATTTCAATTCTTAAATTACATTGCACTGACAGCACAAGAATCATTCTCTCTAGTGGGACTTTCTTACTCGCCTTCCTATTCCCCCTCACATATCAGGTTAAAAATTGCTCATTTCCCTTCTGGCTCTAGATAACGTCCAGTCCTCAGGGACTTCATCCACACATCTATTGCTATAAATACATTGGTTCTTCAATCTCAACTATGAATTTCTATGTGGAAGAACTAGTAAAGGTGTAATGTTAGGATTATACATCAAATGAAGGTAATCTCTAGTTATCATCTTAAATACTGAAACTCTATATTATCCTCTTAGTACACCATGGTATTGACAGCACTTTGTGTTACCTTATCATTATAACATCATCTCTGAGGTTTTCCACTTGTATCATTACATGATGTTTATGATAGCTTCACTAAGCCTCATTCATGTGAATGGAAAATTAGTGACATAAAGAAAATTACCAATAATTATTTCCCAAGACATATTGGTATTTTGCAAACTTAAACACATTAAACCAATTGGAATCTCACTTTAGCAAATCTATACAAACTGAGGATTCTTATTAATATAAATTGATCTCATACTGCTTTTAGGTAAAGATTTAATCTGAAAATATATTAGTAAAACCCACATGCATGACCTTAACCTTATCACATATAAAGTAATAGTGTATATGCATCTCAATATTTTGGGAATAATTATCAAAATAATTTATAGTACACAGCACACCAGGCGCTGTGCTAAGTGTTTTAAAATCATTCTGTCTTTTAACATGCACAACTTCCCAAGATAATTTTTTTTCCCATTTTATAAATGTGATAATTGAACCTCAGAAATGTTAAGTAACTTGCTCAGGATCACACAATTGTTATGTAGTAGGAACCTTTTTGGGGACAGAACCTCTGAAATCATTATTTTTAACATTACCACATCGCTATGTATTCCACATTTCAAAATCTGGGTTTTTCTTTCCATTGTTTTTTATTGTAAGAGCAAGAGAGAGTTTGAGGATAGTTCATATAATAAGAAGTAGGTACTGACTTTTCTTATTAACTTCTAGTTCAAGACCTGAGAAAATATAGTTTAGGTATGGTGAAAATTTTTTCCTCAACTCATAAGAAGTATTTAAACAAATACATATGGCAGTAATTAAAATCAGAATGTTTAATGCTTTATATGAGTCAGAAAAATAATGTTTCTCTGTCTGTCTCTCTCTCCCCTCTCTCTTTTTATGCATTTGTATATTCTCAATCAGAGAGAAAGAAACCTTACCACTCTGAAAAACTGTTTTCCCAGTGACTGAGATTTTCCTCTTTAAATGTCAGTTGGTAATATCTAACATTTTGGATGGAAATGCTCTAAATGTATCAAACTTTCCCATTCTTTACATATACATAAATTTATATAATCTTCATTGATGACCTCTCATTAAAGTCATTATGTTATATAACATAATATATAATTATATTATATATTACTATCGCATATATGGTAACTCTGTGGTGAGAATTTTGAAAAAATAAAAATAAAGTTTTTATTACAGGGAGTTGAGACAGATCTAGTGATTTGCCTAGGATATATTTATGGGCGATTTGGAAACAACCACATTGAAAAACAACCATATCTGAGTAATAGTGATGGTAGTAGTGTTTAGGGAGAGGGTTTTAGTCTTTCAGGCAGGAATCAATCTAAATAGTCTCCCTTTTACTCCTTCCTATAGCAATAAAAGTCTAGAAAATATTTGCAAATGCAGCAGCAAGGTAATTTCTGCCTTGCACAATTTTATTTAATAACATTTGGTAGATGAAATATCTAAGATTATAAAGGTAAGATTATTGAACTCAGTGTAGACAAACCACAAAGCCTGCTATTCTTGTTAGATCCTCAATGTATACAGTGAAAAAAGGGAGTTAAAGAGGGCATGACAGCTGCTTAAAAGCCTTTTCCCAGAAATAGCACACACCTCATTTCCTTATGTTCTGCTAACTTGAACCTGGAGACTTGGTCACCCCAATGGCAAGAGAGGCTGGGAAATGAGTGCCTTACAAATGTGTGTTCATTGTTTCACTGCACTTAGGCCAATAAGTCAAGCTCTCAACATGAATGAACTCTTTAAGACTATGCTTCTGGTTTTTTAGTGCCATTTTATTTTACCTCAGTGACTACTTTGTGGTTGAATTGCAAATGGATGAGTTTGATGAGAGGTAAATATTGATGAAATATTCCTGAAGTATCATGTCTAATAACCAAACATCAAGAATATATATCTTTGAGCAGAAACTTAATATTAGTATTTCTTTTCGTAATTCATGTATTTATTAGGTCTTAGATCATCAAAGAATAGTTGGTAAATGTCTCCACAATAATAAGTTCTGAAGATAAGATAATAGAGTACATTAAAAGAATGTTGTCATTTTATCACTTTCTTAAAGGTGACAAAAGAAAGCACTAATAAAAATAAGCAATAAGCAATATTTTATAAACTTTAGCCATGTGGATGAAAATTATCTCCATAGGTGCCTGTCATCAGTTAATAGATGATTCAGATGAACACATCGTCACTAGTATCTCTTTCAAATATCTTCACTCTTAGAATTTATGACATAGGAGACTTTAAAAGGCAAAATTGTTTCATAATGAAAATTGCTTAATGCCAATTAAGCACTTTTTCTGAGTTGCAGAGAGTTACAATATTACAGTGAATCTATGGGTTATAATGTATTTCTTTCTCCATATAGAGAGAGATTTATACAGAAATCTATATGCATGTTGTTAGATACATAGACAGACAGATATGATAGTTAAATATGACAGACAGACAGATAGATAGATACAGATAAAATGCTCTTTAAGGTTTTAAATGGTGAACATGATCCCACTTTTTATATCCAAGCACGATATTGGCCAACGTGATTGTATATGAAGAGTTAAGAACTCGAGTTTCTAAAATAGGACTGTTTAGTTTTAGACTCTGATATTTATTACTAGTAAGATTTTGAATTGATTTTTGATCTCTCTGACCTCAGTTTCTTCACCTGTCAAATAGGCATAGTAACCTCTTCTCCATAGGCATGTTGAAATGACTACCTGTGATAATCAACATACGTGCCTATAAAAGTGCATTCCTGGTGTCCCATAGCCATTCCTTCTGTCTGATTCTACATTTAAAATATTACCATTACCACCCTCTGCCCCTGCAAGATATTGCTAAGAGGACCTTTAAGGTGACTGATATTCAGATCTTACTTTATCCCCAAAGTTAATAATTCTTAACTTTCATATAAAAATTCTAGCAAGGTATAAATAATACTTCTTCCTCTGACTAAAAATAATTCTGACACTTTATATTCTTTTTGAAAATTTTGATCCAATGTGGTGTGAAATTCTAGGCTGAAAATCTGCATTTCTGGTGAAAATACTTATTTAACTTGGTGGCACAGATAATGTGGAAGGTGGGAAGTAATTCTATTTTATGATTTTATGACAAAAATTGTCTGGAAGAGGAAGTAGACCAGGCATCCTTCAGTTTGCAGATGACTATATTCTCTCAGGTAGTGAAATACGACCTTTTCCCAGTAGGTAGCTGGGGAACAGAGGAACTAAGATTTATATATGCATATGTATTCCTTTCAATCTGAACTCAGGAAGAATAGTCCTGCCCTCTAAAAAACTGACCCTCTCATTCTCAACTGGATAAATTACAGGCTTGACCGCAATAAAATTCTTGTGGTTTTATAGTGTAAACCTTAACTCATAATTAGTGAGGATAAACATAATACTCTATATCCTTGAGGATAAATCGAATAAACTGCTCCTTTGTAAATAAGTGTAAATTACAAGGTAAATACACACATTTACAGTATCATGTTAGCATCACTTTCTTATTTCTAGCTTTTCCATTTACATTTTTTTAGCAGACTGGGCTAAAATTGTGGTAGGCTTTAAAGCAATGCTCACTGAGTTTTATGGATACTTCTGAATCATTACTTTAGTCTTGTTTAAGCCATATGAAATTGCTACTTCTGTAGGTCAAAAATGGTCAACTATTGGCCCTTCTAAACTAAAAAGCATGGTACTTCCAAAATAAAAAAAAAAAAAAAATGAGCATAGTAGTGGCAAAATTATAAATCTCATATTATATATATATATATATATAATGAAACTCTTATATATATATAAAATTGGAGGGGTAATCAATCCTCCTTTTACAGCATTTAATGGTGTAATAGTCAGTGGCTTTTAGAAGAAAATAAATCTGTAATGTGAAACAAGTAGTGGATTATCAGCGCTTTAAGGAGAAATGGTCCTTCTAAACAAATGGAATTTGAGCAAATGTTGTAAACAAATTAAGGGTAATTTAAAATATATAAATATAATTTAGTGCCAAGAGTATGTCAATCAAATAAAACTAGTTGATACTATATTCTTTAAGATATTTTCTAAATAAGTTTATGTGTGCATCTTTAAAATAATTTATTTTATTATTAAAGAAGCAGTTTATGGGAGATACCCAGGTTGAATTTTTAACTAAACTTTCCTGTTTTGAAAAAAAAATTTTTTTCCAACATCTGTTTTCCCATCTCATTAGAAACTGTTGGAAATATCTCAGTGTGAATAGTTTATGTAAGGATGCCCCACTTTTATTCAAATGAAAAGGCTACATTTAGTAAGAAAATTCAAAATCACACATATTGATCATAAGTATGTATAAACATAGAAAATTTTCTGATATTTATAGGCAGAGATGGAGGAGAGCAGTGGTTCCTAGAGTGCTCAGATTCATAGAAATAAGGAGGAGCTACTAGCTGTTTAAGGAGAGAAATACAACAAGGTGTTCAGATGATGCGGTATGGACTCATTTTGACCTGTGTTTGAATCTTGGCTCAGTCTTTACTAGTAATGATGGGCACATATTAACCCATGCAAATCTTCTGATAAATAAGGCTATTAATACTACAAAATAATGCATCTCAGGGTAGTTGTAAGGATCAAAACAGCTAATAGGAGTAGATTACCTTGCACAGTGCCTGGCATCTTAGAAACATTAAAAAACATCAAAATTATATCATTATTAGCATTCAATGAGAGCATTTAGTACACGTGTGCCTGGGTCTGGAGACAACCAGACCTGTGTTTGGGTAAATGCAGTCTGGGTCCTGACCCCAGGCCTCCATTTAATTCAACCATTTCTTCAGGAGAAGCTGGAATTTGAAGTTGCCCTTTTATACTCTTTCCCCCTCACTCTCCCCACCCCTTTTGACAATATCCCACCACCCAACTGTTCCTTTGAATTAGTTTACTATGCTGACTAGGAAATTACAACAAACTCAGAGAATCAATACAACATACATTTCTAACTCAGTTTCCATGGGTCAGGATTCCGGGCAAGTTCACGGCCTCACGAGGCTGCAATGAAGGTGTCAGTAGGGCTGTCTCCCGTCTGGGGCTGGAGGGGTCCTAGTCCTAGCTCACTGGTTGTTGGCAGAATTCAGTTGTCTGGAGTGGTATACTGAGGCTTTCAGCTCCTAAGCAGTTTATAACATGGATGTTAGTTTCTTCAAGGCCAGCAGGAGAGAGGCTGTCCCACCTGGTGTCTCCCAGGAAAGACCTGCCCCTCTTTTAATGGTGCTTCTTTTTAGATCAGGCCCATCCATGGCAATCTCCTGCTTGATTGCCATGTCAAGCAATGTAGGACCTTAATTCTAATATAGGACCTTAATTACATCTGCAAAATCTCCTCACCATTGCCATATAAGGAAACCTAACCATGGGAGAGATATCTCATCATATTCACATGTCCTGTCCACACTGAAGAGAGAGAATTACCCTGGGCATTTAGACCAGGAGGTGGAAATCTTGAGGTCATAGAATTTGATCTACTACGTTCCTAAACTATTTAAACTAAATTACTAATTACAGATAAGATTTAAATGCTAAGGCTCAGAAAAGATAGCAACATAACATGATCAAGTTGCAATTGAAGCATAATAAATCAATACATTCTGATCAGAATTTCCTGTCTTGTATTGCAAACTGAATGAAGTGGGAAAGAGGAGAGCCTGGAGGTAGCTGGGGGATAATGTCATTACCTACTGCAAATTTGTGTGGAGTACTTCCAGTTTACCTCCAAATCATTTGTGGCATGGAGAAGTGGCACACTGTGGGGATTTGACCAGGCAGCTGGTAAAGCAGGCAGCTCTACATCATATAACTAAGAATATTTTCTTGTTTTCCATGATATAATTCTTATGGTATAATTTGTTCTCATTACATGAAATATCACTGCATTTATTCATGGATTCTTATATTTGTTTAAGAACTTAAATCATTTTTATTCATTCATTATTGTGAAACTAGATACACAGTTTTATACATTTTTGATGAAAGAAGTATAAGTCAAAACCACTTTCCTAGAAGAGGTACACTTAAGTGACATTTAAGAAGAGACAATATGTGAATGTTTTATATCTCAAATTTTTGTATTTCGAATCCTTCAATGGACTAATAAGCTAATAGGTCTATAGAATAGCTGTGAGGAGTGAGAGTTGAGAAAGGAACAGAATTGCAATGTAATTAATTAGTACTCAGTAGATTCATTAAACATAGCCATAACAGAGAATCAAATCATATCTTGACTTTTATCTTTGAATTTGATTTCATTCTCTATTAAAATTTTTCAACTTTTTCCATGAATTAAGTGAGTTCTAAATAGATATTCTTGTGGAATTGACTTTTTTTCTTCACTCTTTGCTTCTATTTCTTAAAATTTAACAGTGAAGATCCTATTCAGAGCAGTCAAAGCAAATTGGAATTGTAGCCAATACATGGGAAATGAACAGATAATGAATGTCAACAATATACAGATACCATTTGCGGTTGTTGGCTCTGCTGAAAGCGGAGCTTTCGGTGTACAAATGATTTGTCTGAAGTCCTAAAGTCCAGAAAACTCTATTCAGATCCAGCCATGCCAAGCTGAGCTCCAGCAAATCATTTCACTTACCTGGAGAGTTATTTATTAATCTTTAAGTGAAGAACTTTTACTAGAATGGCACCAACTTGTTCTAGGAGAAAGCCTACAGTAAGGCATGGAATAAGTGTATGTGCTCCATAAATATGAGTTAGGAATGGCTCCTATTCCTCCACGATGATGCCAGTTTGATTTAACCATTCAGTGGCTAGGAGGGTTGGTTAATGTAAATACTTGATATTTCTCAATTAAAAGTGGGCAGGTGGTAACCACAGAAACTGTACCTATATATCAGGGCTTCTAACCTGGGCACCATTGATATTTTGGACTGGATAATTATCTGTTGGAGGTGGTGGTGGTGTCTGTCCTGTGCATTGTAGAATGTTTAGCAACTTCCCTGGCTTCTACCCACTAAATACCATTAGCAACTCCCCCACCCACCCACCCTCAAGTTGTGACAACCAAAAATGTCTCCAGACATTTCGACCTCAGTTGAGAAACACTAGTATATATTAGCGTGTGTGCGCATGTGTGCTTTTGTGTATGTGTAGATGAATAGAGAGATGATAGAATAGATAGACAGGTCGTTTTGGTTGTAGCATCTTATTTACTTTTATTGTACCTTGAATATGTGAGATGAATCATTTTCAGTTGTCAATTTTGCATTCTCCCATGACATAATTGATAATTAACAAAATTAGCCCAATGATCACTTTTTATTTTGAATATAGAATGAGGAGAGTCTAAAAGATTCAAGTGCTTTCCAACAATTACAGGTAATGTACTTCATTCCATTGCGTATGGTTCTTGATAAAATCATGCAAACATAAGCAGTCTGATGTTATTTTTTTGTTTACAGTATTACTCTGTTGTTTTGGTTAACAGAATGAAAAACAGCACTGTAATACTACAAGTAAAAATGTTTTATTCTTAGTTTGTTTCATCAATAAAAGCTGACATTTTTGCAAGAAAGATGTTATACTATTGAAATTAACTCTTAGTCAATTGTAAATAATTGTATTATATCGGTATGTTATCATGAAGATTAGAAATCATTTCCTACAGAATCATGTTTTTGCTTCCTCAGCACTGTTTCAATTGAAAGGAATTTGAATGAAGTGCATCTCATTACTAACATAAAGTAGATGGAGCTTGAATAATTTTTATATTTATTTTCCATGGATGGCTGTTACATTTCTTATCCTATCTATCCAAATTTTATAAAATAAATTGTTTTAATCCATTCTTTGGAGAGGAGCAATGAATTTATTTTTGCAAAAGCTATGCATCTGAATATATTGTAATATGCATAAAGCTCTCTTAACACAGTTATTTATATAAAAAGTGTAGCTGCCTTACCTTTTATTTAATTTGCATACTTTATTTACTTTCTGACAGGTTCTTCTCTTTGCATTTTTATTTACATACCAAAAATGTCTTTTCAGATAAGTCAACTAAAACTTTAATGTACTGTATAATTTAAAACTCCATAAAATGTTTTATGCATTGTATAATTTTATATGAATTTTTAGGCTGATGATCTAGAATTTTGGAAATATTTCACCACTGATACCTATATAATAACACCATATTTCTTAAATATGATGGGAAATAGAGTATCATCTTTTGACTGAGCTCATGTTTAGAAAGAATTATAAAACTTATGCTCAGTTTATTTGTCACAAAAAGGAAAAAAAAATGGACCATTTTTTGAGATCGTTATTTTTTCTCCTTAAAATATTTTTGTGAAGCTCACAAAGTATGGGCATCTCACATCCTTAGAGAATTTGGTACATCTGCTCTGAGCTGTACAAAAGATCACTATTTTTCCACTCAGTTTGGAAACAATAAAAGTTTCCCTTATCTGTTTCATAAGCTGTAAGAGGCATCAGTCACAGTGAAGTGATAAGGCTACGGTGTATCGACACAAAGAAGTCCAGTTTTAGAAATACGAACTTAACCCTCTACCTCTCCCTTCATTTTTGTATTTAGCTTTTGTAAGCATGGTTTGTATTTGCGTAACCCACCATTCATATTCTTGTGAGTTCCTGATATAAATAATTTGAAAAATTTCATTCAGTTCCTCAAATTATTCTAGTCATTATGGATGATTCATGAGAGGATTAATCTCTTGGATGTGACATAAAACTAGAGAGGAAAGACACTACCTATCATATCATTTGCAGTTAAAAACATGCTGCATATCTTTAAGCTTTACTTAAAGTGCTTATAGTAATTGGGTGTGCATGCCTTAGCTCCGTTAAAACCCAAACAGCAATATGGGAGAGTGTGGTTTGTTTTTTAAATGTGCAAGGAAGGAAAATTAGTGAAATCTGTTTAAGTCACAAAACTGCCTCATTCAGGACCCAATTCAGCAGCATGGAAAAAGTAACTCAAGTTAACTGTACTCTTAGCATATGTCTAAGCTCACAAATTTCAATTCACTTCAAATTCCTTTCTTCTCCTTTGAATCTGCCTGCAAAGAAAAGAGACGTAACGATGGCAAACTGGTTCAACAGTTCATTAAGCCTTACATTCTCTTACGATTTTCAGGAAAAAGAAAAAATATGTCCAGTTACCGACCAAGTTCTTTCACATGTTGGAATGGCGACACGCTTAAAAAATTGTTTTTGTTTTATCCTGGGTCTTTCCTCTTTCCCTACCCCCCACCCCTACTACTACCACCGGCATACACAATTACACACAATTATATGGAATTAAGGGTACAATGTATCTTGATTTTATGCAGACAAGGAAAATTTTGGTGACGAAACAGAAATAGGCTAATGAACATTAAACTGAAATTGTGGCTTAGTGACCTAAATTGCACCATAATCTTTTAATGGATTACAGTATTTGGACAGGAAAAAAAAAATCTCACTTTTTATAATGGCATCTCAGTCTAAGAGGATGTTATTGGATATGAGCTACATGGTAGCAGCAGATTTTTTTCTCTGTATCTTTCAGCAATTTAGAGTAGTTCTCAGATACAAGCACTGAAGAATTAGTCTTCATTTATAATCAAACATTTTTGAATAACATTTTCTTCCAATTTTTGTTTTAAAGGTCTAACATTTGATCGTATGTTTTCTTTAGTTAACTTTCTATATTATATGGCAATCTCTGCAGTTATTTTTTTCAAAGATAAAAAAGAAAAAGCATGCTCAAAATGTAGAAGTTATTTTTGCAGTAACGTATGTCATGATTTTTAAACATTCAGGCCTTTAAACTTTTTTTATAGTGTATGTTCTTGCCAATCCCAGCACAGTTCTACAAAGTAAAATATTTGGCAGTGAATTCATATTAACAGATGGAACAAGAAATTAACACGTTTTTGCTTCGCTAATTCACAGTTCTTTTAATACGCTAATTCTAAATCACCTGTTCTGACTTTGACAGGCTACAGACACCTGTTTGGGGTAATATTCCACAGCTAATTATTACATGAGAAATTCAGTTTCCAACAAAAGGGTTTCTGTGCGAAATTGTCATAGTTAACAAATTAGTAATACCAAATATATACAAATATATTTCTGAGGTCTTAATTTAAATATTGTTACTCTACTAATCTTTAATGAAATAATGGTATATGAAACCTAGAGACTGTCCTCTTAGTGTTTGAATTCTGTCTGTCACACTTTACACCATGGTTGCACTGATCAAGTCAGGATCTTTTTCCCAGTAGCTGTAATTTACTATAATACTGTATTTTAAATGGCAGGAAAAGAGTATAGAATTTTCAAGTGGCTGGAAAATTTCCTAACTGCATGTTAAAAATGACTCAGGAGAGTTAAAAAAGAAATTACTGACAAGATGAGAGAGAGAAAAGGAAAAACTTAGCCTGGGTATGAAAGACAGAACAATAAATACGAAGTCCGGTTAACTCCAGACTGTGCTGTATGGCTGTGTCATGTGAGGCATCAAGAGGACTAGTGACTTATTTGATAAAAGGAAAGAAAGGGAATGATGCCAGGAATTTTATGGATATAAAATCAAAAGCTCCCTCTCCTATTGCAACCTCTTCACAAATTACTTCTATTTTCCACTAAACCCTGATTTTCCTTATCTCCTCCTTTTGTTCTTCATTATTCCAAGAATATGGAATAATTTTCCTCTCTGTCACCTTGGAGGACTTCCTTTCTTTGTAACTCCTTTTCACCTCAATTTCCCCACAAACCTATCTTCAGGGGAGTGTGGAGGCAAAGAGCGTGAATGTGTGAGAGGGCAGGTTGGTGGAACAAGAAGCAAAAATCAGAAACGTAAGGTTTTTAGATGTTTGTAACATAACGACAGATGCTGAGGTAGAGTCTATCTTTAGGTTTGCCAAAGGTTCCATTTTGTGTGTCTGTTTTTTTATTCTCTCTAATTGCTATTCAGCTTTGTATGTGGCTTTGCTAATGTGTCTTCCTTAGCCACGTTAGGGAAGCAGAGAACTTGTCATTTCTTTAATTAACCTTTATATCTTAGCACCCAGATAGTACAGTTCACCAAGCAGACACTCTTGGAACTTTTCAGATTCATGCTGTTTTACTTCAATTTTTAAAAGTTATTGTACAAAGCACATTTTTAAAATGCATTTCATCTGTGAGACTTAAGGTGGATGAGGAAAAACTTGTTTTTTACATTTAGCCTCCTTTAATTCTGTTGTTTTTCTCCCAATTGCTACTTCATAAAGCACATGGTCTTTCTCTAAAACCATGCTTGATGACATTGCTATTTGCAGAAGTATAACTGGCAGCCCACCCCAGGAAGATAAAATCCTGCTTCATCCAAGTTTGGTTCCCTCCTACACCCACACCTGAAACCGTATTTCTGCCAGAGCCTACATTCTGCTAAGGAGGAAACCAATCTTTTATAATACTTTAACATACGTGAATTTTATTTTATTTTTAATTAAAAAAATTGCATTTTGCATCCAAAACTGCTAGATGACATTTAAAGCTAGAAATGAGTTTCCAAATAACTCACCTTTACAATTAACTCTTATCAAAACTAGACAGTTATTTCACCGCTCAGGGTATAGCTGAATGGTCACGGTGTAGCTGTGACACAAAAGGCCTCCATCGTCATCATCACCACTCAATTCTTGGGGATGTTCAGAAACACATTATCCTACAAGGATGTGCTCTGGTCTCAAAGTTTGGAGGAAACTTACTGGTACAGAATGGGAGTGAAATCACCTTTTAAATTTCAGTTAATAAGGTGCCTCAAGTATAATCTAAACTTTCTGGTCTTTAAAGAGAGGGTGGGGGAAGCTTTAGGAAGCTTATGTATCTCCTAATTTCCCTGGTAACAAGATTTAGACATACGTGCTACCCCAAAACCAACTTCAATGAGTTAGAATTACCTTGATTATAATGCAGAATACTCAAGGTTTAACATTTCAAGGATAATGACCTTAAAAAAAATGTGTTTGGGATTTATATTCAATTTGGTAGTCTTAAGAAAATTGTTCAAGATGATGAATGACACTAGAATGCAGTTTCACGCATCTGTCTTCAGTTAAAACACTTCGACAAGTCAATTAATTAATAAAAAATAACCAGTATCTCCAACCTGTTCTACTTTAATATACTCTTTATGTCTAATGTATGAAAAAATTGTGTAATTTGCTGTGGACTAATACATATGTATACACCTACATTTGTTTGTATGTGTATATATGTGTATACATACATACATACATTATAGGGAGCCTATTTAATCTTTCAAAGAGGATTGCACATTATGAAAGATTAAAGAGCTATTGTGACAATAATTATGTTTCGTGTAATCACTTTTCTAAGCAAGTAAATTTATAGTGTATCAGAATTACATAAAGGGGAAGGATTTTTTTAACTAGCAGATGCCATTAATTGGTAATCACCATTTGTTTCCTTATAGCTGTTTAAAAATAGTTGCCTGTATATTTAAACCTCATGGTACGAATTTGCTCTTATCTACAAAATGTATATTAGAACGAATTAAGTAACCTTCGTTTAAAAGGTTAATTCTCTCAATTTAATTCATCCTGAG
Source organism: Choloepus didactylus (assembly GCF_015220235.1). NCBI lineage: Eukaryota > Metazoa > Chordata > Mammalia > Pilosa > Megalonychidae > Choloepus > Choloepus didactylus. The sequence goes on from NC_051315.1 coordinate 31,452,493, forward strand.
CCAATTCTATCAATATGTCATCTATCCTAGAATCATGATATCATTACAACAACAATAGCTTACCATTTATTGAGTGGCTAATGGGAACATGCTCTATATGAGTTATTGCTAATTCTAAATTTATGCCATTTCTCAGATTAGGTAATGGAAACTAAAAGAGGTTTGTAACTTCTTTTCTAGTCTCATAGCAGTGGCCAAGATAAAATTCTAACCTGGGACTTTGTAATTGCAAAACTGATTCTTTTTTCATCACATGATACTGATGATCAACATTCAAGTAGATGGCTATGCAGAGTTAAAAAAAAAAAAAAAGGCCATCTAGATTATGATAGGATCAAATGAAATGTCTACATAAGAACTCAAAACTAATCTGCATAAAATACCAAATTATGAAATTGCTTTGCCTTAGTAATCAACAGGAATGTTTGTTAATGATTAGAAGTGTCCATGTCTAAAAGGTCATGATGTTAAATACCTTACATTTTTAAAATTAAATTATTCATGACATTTACAAATTATTGTTGACATTGCCTCTACCTTTAAGGAGATTACAATCTAGTATATTTCGAAATTTATATATTGCATAATTCATAAATTTTTTTAACTTTAAAATGCTTCTTTGTATTATTTATTTAAATAATATCCTTTTTAGTGGCAAACTTTCTTTAGATATATTGTTACTTTAAAGGATTTTCTTTTCATTTTTATTCTAAAACATATTTGGCAACTATATTACAATATGGCCTGTTTAATTATAAACCATGACTAGCTTGTAGTCTTCCTTAGCCAAAGACCATATCTGTCTTATCTGTCACCAATTTTCTAGCCTTTATCACAGTCATAGTCCCATAGTGAAAGTTTAATAAGTAACTGCTGAGCAGATGGATGGATGGATGGATGGATAGATGAATGCACATGAATGTATATGGACTCAGGCAGATAATTCTGTGGGAGTGAAGGTGCAGAGAGAAATACACACACACACACACACACACACACACACACACACAGGCAATCCAGATGAGAAAAATTGAAGACTTGAATAATTTCATTCAGCAAATATTTATTGAATGGCTATTACAAGAATGGCATCAAGTAAAACATGGTAATATGATGATAAAAAATTAATAGCAGCTGGCCACATGGAGTTTACTTTCCAGTGGGGAAGGAACATACAATAAATTAATAAATGAATATAGTAAACAATATAATTGCTTTATTTGATCATTTCCATAAAGGTAATTAATTTTATGACAATATAACACTCACTCAGTGGCCACTTTAGATAGGATAGTCAGGGAAGACTCAGAGGAACCCAACTTTGAGGTGGACTAAGCAATGTGAAGATGGAAGAAAAGAGCATTTCCCTAAGGGTAGGTGGAGATTTCCTAAGTTTTGGCAATGGGGATGAAGAAAGAGGAACCATGCATCCTTTAAGGGCATCAGATACTGCTCATGATGGCACATTTGTCTTTATCTGCTTTACTTAGATAAGCTTTATATTTGTGGCTCCCAAACACAGCTAAAAATAAGAATTGCTGGGATGATTTTTAAGAATTACAGATACCAGAGCACTTACTGAATTGTCAAGGGGAGGGATACAGCAGTCTGAATTTTAGAAAAACTCCTCCGATGCTTCTGTGCTGGAGAGGGAAAAAAAACAACTATCACCTTGTGGTTTCTACTAGCTGAAAACAACAGTTACAGAATAATACTAACAACCATTAGAGAAATAATACCACTAAGAACACCACTAAAACATACACTCTACATTTTCAACCCAGAAAATGGCCTGAGTCATGTTACATAGCCCTGAACCACTTTTATCCTCTAAGAAATAAATGCCTATTGTGCTGGTTTGAATGTATTATGTCCCCCAAAATGCCATTATCTTCAATGTAATCTTGTGTGGGCAGACATATCAGTATTGATTAGATTGTAATTCTATGAGTGTTTCCATGGAGACTTGACCCAGCCAACTGTGGGTGATGACTCTGGATAATTTCCATGGTGGTGTGGCCGCACCCATTCAGCATGGACCTTGATTAGTTTACTGGAGCACTATATAAACTCAGAAAGAAGGAGCGAGCTTGCTACAGCCAAGAGGGACACTTTGAAGAATGCACAGAAGCTGAAAGAGTAGCTGCAGATGAGAGAGTGTTTGAAGACAGCCATTGAAAGCAGACTCCTGCTGCAGAGAAGCTAAGAGAGGACAAACACCCCAAGAGCAACTAAGAGTGACATTTTTGAGGAACTGCAGCCTAAAGAGGAATGTTCTGGGAGAAAGTCAATTTGAAACCAGAACTTTGGAGCAGATGCCAGCCATGTGCCTTCCCAGCTGACGGAGGTTTTCCGGACACCATTGGCCATTTTCCAGTGAAGGTACCCGATTGTTGATGACTTACCTTGGACACTTTATGGCCTTAAGACTGTAAATCTGTAACCAAATAAACCCACTTTTATAAAAGTCAATCCACCTCTGGTGTTTTGCATTCCAGCAGCATTAGCAAACTAAAACACCTATTAAATATCTATTATATGTGTCAAGTAATTTTTAACTCAGATTGATCCAAATGGGCTGTAGTTTTAAGTACAATTCTAACCATCACACTTTACATCTAGTTTAGTTAGTCAGTTGACCAATCAATGAATGAATCATCTAGAACCTTTGTCCCCTGACAGGCATACTGGGAGTTTGTTAGAAATATTGAATCCCAGGACACCTCAGATCTACTGAATAAGAGCCTGCATTCTAACAGCCTTCTCAGGATATTTAAATGAACAATAAAGTTTGAGAAGAACTTGAGCACAAGTTATGTTCCCAACTCCAACCTAGGTGCAAGAGTACATAGAAACAATACAAGCTTACCAGGATTTAGTTTGCCCACCAGAATGTAACTATTTAAACGGAAAGAAGAAAGAAGAAGGGAAGGGAAGGAAATCTGTTTTGGGAGAATTCCATTTGTAGCTGGCATTTCAGCCAAAGACCTAATTCTGGTTATTAACTCTGATCCTCAGCATGTGAATCTTTAATCAATTGTTTTCAAAATATGTAATATCACTGTAAGTATCTTTTAATCCAATCTATCAACCTTCCAAATATAGCTATAATCCCTCCATCATTTCTATTCTAGATTTCCGCAAATAGCTTCTTAATGGGTTTCCCTGATTCCATATTTGCCCATTATAGTCCTCCAATAAGTCAAACTCATTAACTTTTTAGGAACTTTAGGCTTATTGTTCCCTTCCCAAAATGATCTTACATAATTATGATATATATACCAGGCATATGGTATATATGGTATACGTATATACGTAAGGTATGTGGTGTATGTCCCAGGTATATAAAAAAAGCTGAATAAATAATTCTTGAGTAGTTGTTAAATGAAATTAGCATTCCAGAATATGCACAGTATGTGTGGCTATGTCAGCATCAGAAATATTTATTGAAGCCCTAATATATGTCACTGTGGTAGACTTTAAAGAATGTCTCATAAAAGATAGCACATGCACTCTAGAGACATACAACACTGTTAAGAAATAAACAAATGAGTAAGAAAAACTCAGGAAGCCATATTGTACACAAAATAAATTCTTCAGGAACTTAAAAGGTGACTTCAGTGGCAAGAAGTGGAAAAAGAAGACCATTTTGATAAGAAGATAATATGGTGACTGCCGTTTCAGAAGGATAAATGGCAAGCTTTAGGGTCGAAAGGTGTGAAGCTTTATTCATCAAAACAGGGACCATACCTGTGAAACCAAGTGTCAGTTAGAGAGATAACTAGTGATCAGCTTATGGTGGCTTTGCCTTTTAAACTAAGGAATTTGCACTGTATTCTGTAATTTTTTTTTGGGGGGGGGTGGAAATAGTTATGTGTTCACAATGGTGCCTTAGCAGGATTCATGAGAAAATGGTTTGCACAATGAACTGGATCACACAGAGGCTACACAGAAGGAAGATTATCTAGGAGACTCAGAACTATGCATGGAAAATAGCATAGGTTAATGGGTAGTATGGGAAAAGTAAAAGAGTAAATGAGTTAGTACATACCACTTGGTAGAAGAGCACATGTGAGGAAAAACACTATAGGAGTAATTGCTAATAACATCATCATCATCATCTTGTTTGACACTGTTATGGCATATAAAAATATCCACAAAATTTTCTCATGATCAGAACTATGAAGGTATTTATGTAAGCTGGGTAGGAAACAATCTTTCCAGTGATATGGATATTATAATTTTCTGGTGATTAAAGACTCAAATCATTGGGCTACATTTTAATGCAATGGTTCTGGCAATTAAACAGTTTATTCGTATCTTCCCAGAAAAAAGACATAACCTTACTTCCCAATGAAGAGCCGTTTTGTCAATGGTCAATACAAGAGACAAGAGTCTTTCCTATATTCTTAAGTGTGTTTTATTTTTTTACCAGATTATAAACCTCTCACAGGAGTAAATCTTTTATTTATTATTGTTTTCTCTCTCTGAGCATCAGTTTTCTCAACCAATACTGAGAATATTAAATTCAATCTGGCAGGGCTGTGGTGGGGGTTAAATGATATAACATAAGTTAAGTCTCAATCTCTGTGCCTGAGTGGGAACTCAATAAATACTCATTGCTTTCTCTTCCCCACTCACACCTAGTACATCTTGAAAATGTGAATGCTCAATAATTGCTTGTCAAATAAAGACTATTGTTGAATTTGCACTGACAAGATCTGAATTTTTAAAGCATTGACCAATAGACTTTAAAGAGGCCAGGTTCAGAGAGCCCTCAGATAAATATCTTCTAGGGTTGAACCTCAACTGTAAACTGGAAAATTTTTCTTAATCTCTTCTAAGTCATACATTACTTTTCCCACAAATTTGTGTACTTATCTTTTTCCCCACTGTATTCATCTTATTAATTCCATCTCTTCTCTACTAGCTCTCAATCTGTTTGTTATTTGCTATAATATATTTTTTGGTGCTTTGGGATTGATTTCTCCATTTCCTTTTTCCTCCCTTTCATTCCCTTCTTGGGTTCATCTCAATGGTTTCTCCTTATTGGATTCCACTTTTATTTATTTAATGCTGCTAATTTATATAATTAAAATATAAACTTCTGTTCCCATACACTGTGTAACTCAAACCACTTACTCTCTTCTATTTAAACTTCTTTCCTACTTCTTTTATGAAAACTCTTTTCTGATCTGGTCTATAAAAACATTTCCATCTCTTTGCACATTCTGTCTGCTGCCCAAGGTATTGTATTCCTAATTGGATTAGAAAACCCATCTTTATAGGGCCTTTTATGTGTTCTGTGCACTTGTGGTTTTCTGTAAACAAAAATAATAAATAACAGGTGGATAGCTAAATATATAACTCACTGGGAATCAAGCATTTCAGAGGAGGAAAGGCTATGTCAAAAACACTCTAGATTACACCACGTTTGGTAGAAATGTAAATGGTCTTCTGCTGTTACTTTTAATAGAATAAAACCTGCTATTTATTAGACAATAAAAAAGCTCTATCTACCAATTTTTTTCACAACTGTATTGTAATAAATATTAAGAATGTTTGTTTTTTTTCTAGTACCCAACATGAAACCTCTCTTCTCTGTCTCATCTCCACCCCCTTCTTGGACTCAGTGAAGGATAATTAAAACTGCATGGGTAATAACCAAATCGTTAGAAGTTTTTAACATAAATTACATAACCTGGTTAGAATTCTTTAGCTGCAGGTGGGCAATTCTCTCTCGCTGTATCCTATCTTCCACCAAACAAATGAGGGGCCAGGGCAGCGCTGCGCTGAAGCTGGCTGCAGAGCTGGCTGCATCCTTCTCGTCCCAACTCCGAGTTTGGTGACATCACCTTGTTAGCTTGAAACCCACCGCAGTGGGGAATTCACACGACAGAAGTCAGTGAATGCTACAAGTCTGGATTCCTCCCACCCATTCCCCACACATACCCCAGGGAGCCTGTCGTAGACATTGACTAGCTCATCAATGGGTCAGGCCCAGGAAATGTGGGCAAAAATGTGCTGGAAGTTACGTGGCCACAAGCTTAGAGTGTCATCCCTGAGAGGACCCATAAGAAGTAAGGCAGACCCTAGGCGCTGACTGTGCTGAGCAGATGTGAGAAGACCAGGGATGCATCAACGAGATGCTACTCTGACAGGAAGGGGGAAGCAAAGAGTTGAAGGTGAGACTAGGTACTGAAGCTCGAGGAAAACCCTGATCTTAGAAACGGGGGCTGCACATTCTTTGTGTTGGACAGTCGCTTTCTCCTTGCGCGGTGGAGACGGAGCGTTAGTGGAGTTGATTTTAAAGACCTCCCTGGGGTGAACAGACTGAGACTTTGAACAAAAAGGGACTATTTAGAGTCATAATACCGCAGAGGACACAAGTCTCATGTCAAGGAACAACAGATTTACCTGGGTGAGATTAGGTTGTTACATTCTCCAGGACCACCTCGTGGCGCAGGGGCCTCCGCAGGGCCCAACAGACTCGACCCCCTCTGTGGAAAAGGCCACCGCTGCAGCGTTGTTCCCAGGCCTCTCCTTGGCCCTCTACCATTTTTTTTTCCTCCTTGGAGAAGGACGGTGTCTCAAAAGGAAGATCTTGTGGACTTAGATAAGAAGAAAAAAAACCTCAGTGCACCTGCAGGAAAGTGCTCAATTTATACAAATGACATAAGCACGTGTTAAGTGCCTGAGTATACTGTTGTTTCATGGGAATGTATGGGACTCTTGTGGCTGCAAGTGACCAAAAAAAGCTCAACTTAAACTGGTTTAGGCAAAAAAAAAAAAAAAAAAAAAAAAAAAAAGGATGAATGAACTGGTTTCAGTTTCTCTCTCTTCTTTATCTCTCCATTGGCTTTATTTGTAAACAGGCTTTCTCTCTCTTAAGGAGGGTTCACATGCACGTGCTTCCATTCTTTAGGAGAGATTGCCTATTTGCCTTAACTTCCTGCAAAAAGGCTCCAGCGTCTTCTCATTGGCCTGCTGGTGGACACGTGCCTTTCCCTGAACCAATAATTGTGGGCAGAAATGTGGGGTTTTTCTCCAGGCTTGGTGTCTTGGTCCTGTATATAGAGCAGGGCTTGGACCCCATGGACTGGGAGGGTGGTAGTATTTTTCCCCAAAGAAGAGATGCAGAGTGGACGTACAAGGTAGAAGTGCCTTTTACAGTTGCCTTCTTAGTAAAGTTAATAACTTAAAAATGTAAGTTCTTTCAAGAATTCATAACTTTAAAAATATAATTATCAAAGGCTAAGTTATCTGCTCTAGAACTCTCTATCGCCCACCGTAAGTAGCTTGTAAAATGGATAGGGCAGAAATAATAGAAGAGTGATTATAAAATCTAAAAGTTAAATTATGGACTTCCTAGTAAATATAGTCAGTAATCACAAAATTAAACATTTTCATTTAATCGAAATTTTGAGGCTCAAATAAGTTTTGCAGTTTACCCATTATAAACTGTAATGACTGGGGAAAATCGAAGGTCAGCATTACTATGAATTGAATGGACTCAGGAGCTGAACTAATTTTTGTTGTCACTGAAATGTTTGTTTACTTTCTCCCAGTTTTTCGTGGTTCTGTCACACTGGATTAGAGGAGGTGGAATTCAAATGGGCATTATTTATCTTCTTAACTGGGAGAATGGCTAAGGTGAAGGTTTTATGTTATGTAAGTAAGCAGTACTGTTCTCTTTGCGATGATATGAACTTAATTGCTTTTTTAATGTTCATACCTCTGTCTGTTAGCCAATGGTTGTCTATCTTAGACTAATGGAAATTAATTGACTGTGGAAATAACCATTTGCTGCTGAGTAAAGGATTATATCCACTTGCCCCTCCCTGACCATACCTCCCAGTTTGCCTTGAGCTCTCCAGGTTGATGCCTGGTCATCTGGTTGTAATTTTTCATTGTGCCTCCTTGTCTTCTATAGTGTTTTAGTTTAGACTATAAATTAGTCTCCTTACCTTTAAAGAACATAGAATTTATGTTACATATGAGAATTATTTTTGTTTTGAAATAGTGGACTGTTCACCAAAAACAGTGGAATTAGATAATGAATGGGGTCATAAAAATAGCTTTCTTCAGGAATCTTTAATGTTTTATCAAGTTAAATATATATGTATATCACCCTGAGATGACTTAGGAAGAACCTATGAAGGTAGAAATTGAATCTGTTGTACTTGATCATCACCCTTGTTCAGAGTGCAAAACTGCAAATGTCTCAGAAGGAATTAAATGTCCGCAAGTGTAAGGAAATTTATTTTGGGATTGGAAACCAGTCCTACTTCATAAATGATTCACTGTTTTGTTCTGTTTTATTATATTTTCTTTTTTTTTTTTTTGATATGTATAGCTGTCTTCTTTTTTAATCATTTTTTTAATTGTTGAATATAACATGTATACATAGAAGTAATAACTTTTCAAGTGCAATTTAACAAGTAGAGAGAAAATTTCAAAGAATATTCTAGGTTACAGTTCCACAGTTTCAGTTATTTTCCTTATTGTGAATATAATACATTGAATATATTTTTCTGTTTTATTATATTTTCTAATTAAAAATATTTTTAGATAAGCAGGCAGTGGGCCATATATCAGTGAGAGTCAAATCTTAGGATTTCCTGAAAGTGCTATATCTTTACCTTTGGCTAAACTAGTCATAGAGATATTATCATGGAGGAGAGGTCAGTGCCAAGTGCTATGCTATTTCACAGACCTGGGTTCAAATCTCAGCTGTACCGCTTAGCTTGGTTTATGGTTCTTTGATTTAAAACCACATTATGACATACCTACAAACATAGAAACACACACATAACATTATAGGGAAAATGCAGAGTAGCATGTGATCATTTCTCTCCTAAGTTTTAACATCCACCAACTTTAGTGTTTTTTTATCTTGTATTTTGTTTCCATAGCTCATTTTCTCCTTCCTCAGAATCATCACACATTCTCTGTGGATTGGGAAAATAGTCTATGGTTTTCATTTGATCTTTACATAGTTAATTCTTGAGGTGAATTACCTGTTAAAGTGATTATTGTGTGTGCCTTCGATGGACCACCAAAATAGAAAGTCTGACATATTCTTCATGGGTGAAATACTTATTGCTTTGTAACTTAATACTTATTTACATTGCCTTTTAGTGGGGAAATGTGGAGCGAATAAAACTAAATTTCTGAGTTCAGTTTTAAACATTCACTTGTACTCTCTTTTCTGTATTTGAATTTACTAGCCTAGCTGGGAAAAATCCATACACTGGTTTTGAAGCCATAATTTTACATTCAGTTTGTATGCTGGTCCATTGTATAAACATGAATTTTTAAGCAACTTAGCATTTCATCAAAGTAAGAGGGCACTTGATTTTCATTCATCCATATGAAAACAATTAGGAGAAAATGCCACTTATCTTAAATATTATTTGTCAGATTTTCTTCATCAAACTTGGTAAATACAGATCTCTTGACATTTTGATGAATTTTCATCACTCTGTGGTAAACCTAAGTGACTAGGCTGTGGCCCGTGAACAGCTTTTGTTTCTATGTGACATTAAAATGTATTTTTAAAAAAACATGATCATAATGAATATTCAAAATTAGATTCGTTCTACAGCATATGCACAATCGGTCAGAAGTCATGGCTGGAGAACACTTACTGGTCAATCTTGAAGTTTTATTATTTCTTGTGAATCATATTTTTCATATGGTTCAGAGATAAAAATATGAAAGAAGAAAGCCGGCTAAATATATAGCAGTTTTAGTTTACCTAAATGACTTTGAAAATTCATTTCATATGTAGCTAAGTTAAAGTTACTGTATCTCCCTAGCTGTATATTGTCTTGACTCAATATTTCTTGGACCGTATGTTCAAGACAGCTTGAATCAGACATTATAAATGAAGAATAATCAGTTACTATAGTTCAGAGCATTTTCTTCAAATACTCTTCAATTTCTGGTTCCAGCATAATTTTATATACACAAATATAAATCTTTTTTTTTTAATACTCTAGAGCCTCATCCTCCACAAAACACCTCATTTTAGTACAATTGTTTTTATAAGCTGTCACAGGGTGATGATGATAAATGGAAAATGATTAAGGATATTGTTTGTCAGTGTTCTTCTTTTGCAATTCAATAAATATACCCAGAGCCCTTCCTTGTCACTTTACTTACAATGATTATCAAATGGAAGGTATGTTTGAAATCCAGCGATGAAATCTAGTTAGTTTGGTTGTTCTTCTTTTCCAAAAATATAAGATATGAATTATTATTTGGTGTGCTTAGAAACCGAGTTAATCACTTGAGATATTAAATGCTTTATTTGAGGACATTGAGCTTTTGCATACTTACGTACGGAAAAATCAGTTTTAGCTTCTAATTCAATGGGCAGTATACCTGTAATGTACAGTGCTTATATTTTGGGTACATATTTATGATTTAAATGACTGATTACCTATATAAGGCATTTATTATTCAATTAAAATGCATAATGCCTACTATTTATTAATTGCCAAAAATGACCACGAACAAGAATAGTGACACACACAAAATAAAATACAACAAAAGCAAATCCTTTCCCTACATATTATCCACACTGACCTTCATGTTCTCTGAAATTTCCACATTTTTTCCACTTTTGCAGTGTTAAATTATAAAAAGTCTCAGTTGAGAGACTATTTTAATTATTTATTTGTCTGTTTTTTTTCCATACTTCCTTTTTTCAGAATGGTCTTAAATCTGCTTACATATTTATTATTTCAAATACAGTAAGACAATAAATTAGACATATTTAACCAAGGAGAAAGCATCACTAGGGAACTTATCATATGAGTGGCCTACATTTTCATGGCACTTTATGGATTTTCAAGGTCTTTTTCTCATTTAATATTTTTGTTATTATATTCTTTCCAGTGATCCTATGAATAAGCAATTTTGAAATTTGATTTCTTGTCCTCTGATTAACACCCATGAAGTTGGTGTTTACTCCTTTTTTTAACAAGTGAGAAAATGGAGGTTCAGAGAGTTGAAATAATTTACCCAAAGTCACACAGCTACTTACTGCTAGAACTTGAATTCGAACTCATACATGCCTGGCTCCATACTGCAGTTCTAAGAATAATAATCAGCTTTATAAGCCGAAGTTCCAATCCCTGTCCATTCAGCCAACCCTATTTATCTTTTAGGGTCCAGCCTAAATCTCTTCTTCACAGCGGCCTTTTTGAACAATTAAAGCTCATTTAAAATGATCATTTTCTGAGCCACATACACACCACTGATTGATATTTAATCATATATTATTTCCCAATATAATTTATGAGTATATGCATTGCTTACCTACCTCCCTGTGATATTTAACTGAAAGCAACTTACCAATATTTTGTACACTTACTTGCTCTAAGGTTGTGCTTAATTTCTGAATGATACAACTTTGACCTCACCAATGCTTAAGCTATAACTTGACTATGCTCAGGTACTTGTAGGCAGATGGTGATTGCAGATGTAATTTAGTTGTTAAGTCAGTTGACCTCAAGTTAGTCAAAAGGGAGAGTATCCTGGATGGGCTTTACTTAATAAAGTGAACCCTTTAAAAGAGAGGCTGCATGTGAGAGACAATCTCCTGCTGGCCTTGAGGAAGCATAGTTCAGTGAACAGCCTTAGATGGGCAACTTCTAGAAGCTAAGGGCCTCAGCCCTACAACCACATTATTTTGCTAAAAACTGAGTGAGTTTAAAAGAGGACCCTGAACCTCAGGAAAGACAGCAGCCCCATCTTGATTACAACCTGTGAGATCCTGGGGAGAGGGCCCAGTTAACCAGAGCCTGAACTCCTGACCCATGGACACTGTGCAATAAGAAATGCATGTTGTTTTAAGCTGCTAAATTTGTGGAAATTTGTTACATAGTCATAGAAAACTATGTGTGGTCATATCCAATACACTATAAAACTTGTCAGTGTACATGGAAATCATAAATATATATCATATATATATAATTTATACATATTATTTATACACACACAACACATGCCTAATTTAGCAGCAGTATCACTTTCTTAGAGTTTTAATTGCAAAACTTTCACCAAAGTTGTGGAACAACTCTAAAAAAGTTATGAGAGAACATATTTTAAAGGAAATTGCCTCGTGATTATGAATAATTTCAGGAAAAAAAAGAAAGTTGACATTAAACTTAAAAGTTTAGTGTCTATTCGTTGAAAGTAAAAGAGAAAAGTTTAAGTACAAATTGGCCTACAGGATCTATAAAGTATAAATAATATAGTATAATGCTAATATTTCAATGTCCCTGCCTAAAGAATTTTTATAGATGTAACTTTCGAATGTGCTACCATTTTTCCCATCAAATTCTAATGTGTAAAATAAAGTTTCATAGTAGAAACAGTATTCTCTAATGGCACTATATAAGACAAATGCATGAAATATCCAGTCATATGTATGTTAAAAGTATAAGTAGTTTATAAGTAGCCATGTTATAATTCCAAAGTCCCTGTCACTTTACATTGAGTAAAACCTGTCTTTTCTGGGCTCTTGGAGACATTGTTAAAGGGCAGAGAATCCTAGTAAATCATGCACTTAGAGTTTTGAAGTAGCACATGCACAACATTGCTATACTGTTCATGCAATTTCAACATATTACTCAAATAGAATTATGATTTTTTTTGTAATTCAATTTTTCCTCAAGTTTTCATTTCTCCATCAGTGATATATTGGAAAACTCCTCTAGGCCATAAATATACACAAGATGAGTTGTAATTTTCCATTTCCAAACTAATATGTTTGGTAACTGTCCATGTCCTCAGATCAATTTGGATGCCCATCGGGAAAGTATGTATTTGCATGTTGAATGTAAGTATCATACATTGCATAATACTGTTTTTAGTTTCCTTATGAGGATGTTCATTTGAGTATTGATAAACTGATGTCACTTTGTCCCCTAAAGAATGTTGTTTCTTTGGTTGGAGGTGTAAGTTGATATCCTCACTCTGTCCTCCATTTTATATGGGTCTTTGACTTGACTACAAATGTAGAGAACACATATTTGCATTTAGAGGCTGCTAGGGGGATTAGATGTGTATGAAGGTGCTTTGCTAACTACAAATCCATGCACAAATGAGAGTTGTTTGCCTTTTACATTGTTGTAGTACATAACCACCAAACACACCTTTAGGCCACTAGTGTAACATGATCTATTACCATCTCTATGCTGGTACTTAATTATATAAACATTTGTTTGTCTGTTCTGTCTCCTAATACTTGATTATTAACTCCTCAGTGGAAGAACTATGTCTTGTGCTTTATTTATTTAGTCAAAATCCAATATAGCAATAACACACACAGCATTTACTCAATTCAATATATTTTTTAGTTTTTTCCATTTAGACAGGGATGCATGCATGAATGAGTGAATAATAAAATGCTTAACAGTAAGGACTAATCAGGTTGATATAGACACATCTCCCCTGAGAGGTCAAGTTTAACTGAAAGAATGTTGTCGATACTAAAACAAACAAAAAGAATCCTCTTAAGAAGTACGGGAGAAAAGAATTGAAAATATGTAGCCACTTTAGAAAGGCTAAGACCTTCTTCTGGAGTAAATGGGAAGATGACTGAATATCTTAGTAGTAGAGGAGGGTTAATATGATTTCTTGAAATCTGACCTCAGGTTTAAATTGTGATTCTAATGATAATCATTATAAGACATAAGCTACACACATCATAAATTCAGTCAGCTTGTTTCCACTATCCAGAACCGTGTTAAATAAAGAGCAGTTTCACAAAGTGTACATTTCTAGAGAATTCTTTCTGCACTTTTTTCAGTTTACGTTTCTTGTCGTTCAGCTACCTTTCATGAGCTGTCTGCCACAAAGCTCTAAAAATAATAATGCAGATGTTTCAGTCAATAAACTGTCCATCTCACTTTCAGTCAACCTGGTGTATAAATAAAATTGTGCTCCGTCCCACCTTTGTACCATGCTTGTATCACAATGCCCATTCAAACAAAGAAATTGATATTCTTGGAACTAGGCATACAAATACATTATTTCTTCTCTTCAAAATGAGTAAAGGGAAAGGGAACCATAATAATTTGACATTGTCCACTGAAGGCAGCCTGGAAAAGATTAAAAAAAAGTCTTCCTTTGGTTGTCGTGATGGTGAGATATAACTGGCTTTCATAATGATAGAGGTACAAATGTTCTCATATTTAAAACACTGTTGATAAGATCCTTATCTGTCACATATTTCAGTTGAGGTACTTTGTGCTTTATATTGTATGTAATAGGCCTATTCACAAATGGAGAGTATACGAAGGAAAAGGTGAACATCACTTCATAACAAGACATTGAGATAAACTATCCTAAATTATAAAAGCTTCCAAATGCATATGGCCTTTTTATTCATAGCTTTTCTATTCAAATATCAAACTGCTTCAAGTGGCTTTGATGTCATACTTATGAATTCATGAAAATGTTTTTCATAATGTGCTCACCTTTGGTGTGTAGAGGTTATGCAGATTGTTTTTATTTGCTTGACTGGAAAAGAACAGCTAAGAGAGTGTTACAGATACATAACACTTTAAAACAATTTCTTACATTGTCCTTAGCTACATTTCACAAACTTGCTGGAACTCTCTACCCAAACTTCAGGCAATGATAAGAATAAATGTCAAATATTATTAGTTCTGGAGTATAACTACTAATTTTGGTTTCGACTACATGGTACACATAAAAACCTTGGAACATTTCCAGTTATCCTCACTATCATTTAGTCCTTAAAACCCAGAACAGACATTTAAAATGAAAAAAGAGAAAAGTACACCATTATATTGAGGCTGCAGATGTAAGCATCATCAGAAGATGAATACTTGTAGCCTTCACTGGCAACCTGATCTGATATATTCTGTATAATTAAATAAGGGAGCAGTTAAAAAAATAAAATTACAACATCTTGGGCAATCCTTTGTGAATAATGGAGTAAGCAGAAGAGAAAGAGGAGAAATCCAAATGTGATTAGCGGTTGATCTTCATGAGAAATTTTCTCCACCTCTAATTTGACTTTTCTGAAAAGCTTTAATGAGTACTTTCCTCTGTGATACTGTTTGTTGTTTTAAATATCATCATGGACTCTTTGCTGTGTTATTACCATATGAAGACGACACATCAGCGAACTTTATAAAATACCGAACGGCTCTTGGCATGCCAGTGTCTGTGTTAACTTGTTTAAGCCGGTCTTGTCCATGTTGCAGAGCTCTTTTGCATAAATGTTAAGGTTATCATAACTCCAAAAAAGAAACTGGCATTTCCAGAGACTTCCTTTATGAAGAAAAAGACTTGGAAGGAAGCAGGACATATTAGTACATCAAACAAAGCAAAAGACAAGGTAGTTTAACTTGTTGGTTTGTTTGCTGAAACTCAAAAGTAAATATACTGTAGCTAAAAGTGTTCCATTTTTATCTGCCCTACTGCAGTAATGGCTGTGTTACTTCAGGGCTTACACTTCAATAATTGATCAGGGTTTGTATAGCACCAGCTAAGAGCAAAAATAAGAGTGTTGCTTTGAACAAACTGCTGCAATGTTATAGCATTAGGCACAGAAACAAGATTCAGGAAATATAGATATAGAAGAAACAGGGAAAAGATGGATATATTGAGTGGTAAATACTGCTTCAGGCTAGAAAGTAATGAGAATTTTTCCGTAGAGAGTTTTGACCTGCTATTCAAAAATTGTTTCTTGTCTTAATAAATCCTAAAAGTGTAATTTACTTGCAAAAGGGAAAGAACAAAGGCACCAAAATTCTTTTGATAACAACACTTGTTAAGGTGATAAGTTGGGTTTCAAATGTGTGAAGAAAAATGTGTGACGGTCTGTTTTAAGGTGACAACCTAAGTGTTCAGATACTTCCATCTTATGCTACTTATCAAGCAGTACCTCAGTTTAACTTAAACTTGTACATTTGCACTATAGACCATACTGAAGTGATATAAGCTGAATTCATCTTGAAAATGCATTTATATTTACTGGTAAATTGACAACCACAGATCTCTGTAATTTTTCTCTTGCCGGTAAAAATAAGATTTTGTCTTTTTTGTGTGTGTTTTGTTCTAATTTGTTTTGCATTAGTACTTTTAGAAAGTACTTTTTGATAAACATACAGTTTTTCAAAGATGATAGTTATATGTTTTCTTCTCTTTCTGGATTTAATCTCACATGATTCATAGAGGTGCTTGAAGCCAATTATTGCATACATACATTTGACCATTCTTCCAAAACTTGCATTTGTCTTGTAAGCTATTTATGAATTTTTTGTTTAGCCTTCTTGGTTATGTCTATGTTTGCATCCCAAAATTCAACTTTAAGGCTAGGAAGCATTCAGTAGTAAGTTCTATACTTAAGATTCATGCCATTAAAATACTGTGGTTTGGCAACAGTGATAAGGTATATAGGAAGATTAGCAAACATTAAAAATAATTGAGTAGAAAAGAGGCTATACTGTTAAAAGTAATCTGTGTGATTTTTTTCCATTTCAAAGCATATCACAAAGGAATTCTTTATTTACCTTTGGCCTAATTATCATAGAGAATAAGAACATTCTCCATGCAGTTATATCTCTTTATACCAAAGAAAAAGCAAGAAAGCATCTGAAATAATTTGTTCTCAAGTATATAAACCATTCAAGGTAACAATGATGTTGACTAGAGTTGTCCCAAATAATTGTTTCAGATCTCTACATTTCATGTACACATATCTGTAATCAAAGGCAAGCTTTGGGATGGAAATTTGATGATCAAGACCAGCTTTTACCACAGTGAGTTCTCATAGTGTAAACAGAGTTCCACAGTCAAATGAGTTTGAAAAATGTTGAACTAAATAAAGATAGATTTCTTCACTGAAAAAATTCTCAGGGCCTCTGATACACTAGCATATGCTACAAACCTCCATACAGGGCATGAAAAGCAGCATTTCCAAACATACCTGATCTTGACCATTTTTGTTTGGAATCTCAAGGGACTAGTGAGTCTTGGAATACACTTTGAGAAATATTGATCTTGGCCCAAAACCACCTCCAACTCTGATTAAGGTGTAGTGATAAAATCACTTTCCTTGTACTTTCAATTTTCTAAATTTAAAAGTGTGCTTTGAGTTCCCAGTATGCTTTTCAAGAATTCAAAATCCTCTTGTAAATTGTTATAGGAGTGAAGTATTATCTTAAATAAAAGTGATGAAACTGTTTTTGTTGCAGAGCCAGAGTGGTTGACTAAACTCTCCCACCAGCTAAAGGGTGTTTATGGGCAGTAATCTGCCTAAGAGCATGATTCTTTTGGGGTTCAGCAAATTTTTATATGGCACAAACTTTGGGGAGTCTCAGAGTTGAAGCCATAAATGGTAAAGGTTTAAATGCCAAGGAACTGTCCAAGGTGATTTGAACTTTCCCTTCATTCATTCAGTACACATTTATTATGCCAAGAAGTAACCTGGGAAGTAGGGACACTGAGCTGAAAAAATGCAGTACCAGTGTGTAAGGCAGTAACTACCGAGGCAAAGAAGAAAGACAAGGGAGTAAACAAGAACAAGTCAGTGTGTGAAGGCCTATGGCATGGTGTGAAGCCATAAAGTCCTATGGATGCATATGGTTGGGGTTTAGGTATATAACCCAGATTGGGAAAAGCAGATGGTAATGTTTGCTCTGTGTCATGAAGGAAATGAAGGAATTATTCAGATAAATTGCATTCTGAAAAGAGAGAGCAAGTACATAGATCCAGGCAAGGGAATAATCATGGTATGTTTCATGATTCAAATATGGAGCTCAAGGGAAAGGGAAGGAAGCTGAAATGGGAAATAAAAATAACTCTAGAGATTTTAAATGTAATGCTATGGTTGCTACCTTCTGTGCAATGAGGAAACATTGAAGGCATAGGAGAGATGGATGATAGACAGCCAGAGAATTAGACAATGATAACTATTTTCTGACTCAAATGAATGTATAAAACCATTATTGTAGATTAGAAATAGAGTTTGGAAGTTGAAAATTATGTCAGCTAGCAGCATATCAGCTAAAGTTTATTGAGAGAAGCTTACTCTTGCTATGACGTTTAAAAACAAAATAATTGATCAATAAGCCATTGTATTCTATGTCACTGATTTTCAAACTATTGTTTAACCTCTGAATCCTTTGCTCATGGATTCTGTAACAAAATCATTGAGAAAATATCAAGAAGAGATGGCTGTTTGGGAATATGGGGATGCATACCCCTATGGATCTCTCTCCTTAATTCTCACTTCTTCCCCAGAACTAGGTCTGCTCCAGAGATTTTAGAAAATTTTCAGGAACACAGTGAGGCAGAGTTTGAAGTTCATTCTTCTAAACTATTGAAAAATCACTTATGTGACTATATATGCCAACGGGCTTATTTTGTATTTAAGAAAGGGATTTTGCTTTCTTTTTTATATTTTGGAATTTTGGTTTTATATCTTCATTCCACAATATGTGTTGAGAACGTACTAGGTGCCAGGCCCTGGGCGAGACACCAAGAAAACAGGGGTAAACATAGACAAGATCCCTATCCTCAAGGATCTTAAAGGTTAGCAGGGAGACAAGAAAATAATACCCTAAATAAACGTGATGTTGCCAATGTGCAAAGTGTTAGGTGGGGGAGAACTCCAGATCACCTTGCCCAACTATACAAGTGGTTGATTTGATCAGGGAGGCCAGAGGAGATGCCTGAGGAAGTCTGCTTTCACATGAGATGGGCAGAAGGTAGAGCCAGCTGAGAGGGAAGGGCTCTGGGAGTGAAGAGTGTGAACAGAAGTGCCAAGAAGACAGTAAGCAGAGAGTTGAGGAGCTGTCAACAGGCCTGTCTAGCGTGAGAGGAGCCAGAGGGGAGAGTGAGGGAGGGTGGGAGGATGGAGAGGTGGGGGAAGGGTCAGGCTGCAGAGTTTTGTAGGCTGTTAAAGATTTAAAGGGCTCATAGCAATGGAATGGGGCATCAAGTTGTTTTTAGAGGCTACATGTGGCATCGCTTCTAAAAGATATTTTTCAAAAATGCATTACATTAAGGATTGGGGAATTTTGCCTATGTAGGTATCTGACTGCTGTTGATCTATGATTCTGAGTTTTCAGGAATGTAACCTGATGTATGGGACCCCTTCTGGAGTTTTCTTTTATATTTTCATACTTTCAGGATCACAGAATTTATTCTCAAAACAACACTAGGTCAATTCAATTCAGCCAAATATCAAACATTCAAATCAAAGAGTGGTAGGTGTGCTGTTTTTATGACAGCAAAATCCTACCCAAACTCTGGAAGGTAGAACACCATTGACCTATGATAACTAACTTGAGGAGAAAAATACAGAATTAGATTAATTGCTCAGTTGGAAATTATTTAGTAATTATCTGACTTTCAAATCCCCGGGGGTTTTCTTCTTGTAATAGTACTGTTAAGCATATTAAAAGTCATCTTAAAATGCAAGTTTTGGGAAGCAGGACTTCTTCCTTTCACTTCTAGTTCTCAAGTGTTCTTTTATATTTCTAATAATAATACTAGTAATAATAGTAAACATTTATTGAGTGCATTAATAATACATGCTGAGCATTAATCTAAGTGTTTTGCATGTTGTGTCTCATTTCCTCACAGTTACTTCCATGTAGTAGGGTATTATTATTTTTATTCATAGATGGGAAAGAGAGGCTTCAGATGATATGATTTTCTTAACCAATGTTGTACCCAGTCGTAGTGGCTGAGTGGAAATTTGAATCCAGGTAGCCCAAAAAAGATTTCACATGACTAAGTAATACTGTGCCCTGCCTTGAATGATAATAAAAACAGAGTTGCACCTTTTGTGGTATCCAATAAATTTCTAACATGTGGAGTGAAGAAGAAGAAAAGGACTAGAATTATTAGCTTGTGGGTTCCTATGGATTTCATTCAGTGGCCCTTTGTGTTGTAAGAAAGACTATCTGTAACCTCAAAGATTACAATCTGTTAAAGCAAGCCTATTCAGCATTGAAATACTGTGGGTGAAAAAACCCACAATCTCTCCAACCAGTAGAACCTGTATCCTTTATATGGTTACTTGATGGAAAGTAGAAGTTAGAAGGAAGGCTATGTAAAATTAAAATTGTCAAATTGTTAACTAATAGGAGTAGAAAGACCTTTTGAGTAACAGTTTAATATATTCCATTTAAGTACCTTCTTCCTATTCCAGTTAGCCCATTTTAGGTAAATTAAACCAAACTGGGAATTTCACTTGGGTCATGACTTTTGACCCAGTTTTCTTTCAAGGAAAAGAAAGTGAACAAAACCTGCACGCTTACACTATTGAGTCAGACTTCCAGGTTCATATTCTGCTTCAGTTATTCACTAGTTGAGTCACCCCTTACAAGCTATTCAACCTTTTTGAATCTCAATTTGTCCAACTGTAAAATTAGAATAATAGTACCTCTGTTGCAGCAATGTTGATGAAAACCCTGGGTCCACTGGACTTCATAGTCCATTTTCTTTCCACTATATCGTGCTGGATAATAGAAAACAAGAACCAAGACATAACAAGCAATGAATATGAGCTAATGTGCTCTATGTTGGGGATAGCTATCCATTTTCTTTCATAAGCATTGATTGAATGCCCATTACTTCAGACTTGATTCTAGGAGATATTCTCCTTAAAAGTAATGCCAACTCTTAACATTTAACTAAAGAGCGGGAATGGGGCCACTGTTATTGTTGCTGCCGCTGTTGTGTGGGACTGTTGTGTAGGATTTGTGCAGACTCCTCAGGTGCAGGCTCCACTCTGCCAGGTGGTTCCTCTCGATGGGCCACTTTCTTCACTCTGGACCCTTGATTTCTTCATCTTTAAGAGGAAAGACTAGAGGACATACTGGGCCAGATATTATCCACAAATTTATGGCTGGATTCACAAAATTTTGGTACATACCAGAGATAAGCAAAAGGATGTAATGGGATAGCAAAGAGAGAATATGGAAATAGTGGGTGATACTTCCTGTCCACAGCATCAACAAAACTACACCGAGTCAGAGGCCCCATTACCGTGAGGACAGATGCTGCTCTGTTCCAAAGAACTTGAATGGCTGGGATGGAGTCTGAAATTATTCTAGTAGGCAGTGGAGTCACTGGAGAAAGCCAGTTCCCAATTACTCTCTCACGTCATCAAATGTGATTCCTAGGCTGCTATCCTTTCCATTCGAATGATCCTACTTTCTATCTTGCTTCTCTTTGCTTTCTATGGTTTTATCTACTACGGATCTCCTGAGATTCTCAAGCTGCACTTTTCTGTGTGTCCACATAAAATGCTATAAAGTACTTTAAAATATACCAAAATATACTTTAAAACATACTTTAAAATATAGATTTATTTTAATATAAAAAATAAATCCAAATATTGCATTTGGATTATTTAAGCTTGTCCTGTGTCTCACTTCCAAAATGAAACTGTCTCTCTAGAGAACATTTTGGTTCTCACTTACAATTTTTATGGCCCATAAATCAACAAGAGTCTTTCGGTCAAATCAGTCATTTTCCTCTTCTTGATTTCTAAATGTCTCAAGGTTGCATAAATCAAAGTTTGGTTCGTTCTTTGATTTTGAAGACTACAATCCATATGTTTACTACACACTGTTCTGTATGCAGGAAAACACATATGACAGAAACAAAAAATTTAAGTGTTCAGTTTCTTGAATCTGAAGAAGGAAGGGTATTTTGTTGATGGTGCAGCTACCTGCCAGGATGAGCAGTCTACAGTTTTATTTTGCTCACTGGAATAATGTATTAAACTGCAGAACCAAAAAGAACCAAGACAGATTGGAAACACCTCAGGTCGAGAATGACCAAGAACAGACCAGGCAAAGCAAGGGGAAAGTGGAGGAGAGTTGACTGCAGGTGCTGAGTTTTGTGTAAGAGTTTTGAGAAGTTTTGAGGGAAAGTATGGGTTGATTTTGATGTAGGCTCCACTGTGTAAGATGTTGGGAAAGAGTTGGGAAAAGGAGGTTTTTAAGATTTTTGTTATCGTTGTAATATAATTTTGATTTGTCATCTATTGCAGTGTACAAATTTTTAGTGGTGAGTTTTTTTAATTTCCATTTTTATTTTTTAATTTTAAAAGAAATCAATTGCTTTATATGAGTGCAGCAACATGCTGGAATGAAGCAGCATGCAAGCAGCTTCGTTCAAATTGATTGTCATCCACTTATCACCTCCAAGTTGGAGAATTCAGGGGTGACATTAAGAGAAGGGATTGTTAGGATGTTTACTGTCATAAGAAAGCTCATCAACATGCTCATTTTTCTGAAGGAAGGAAACTTTGGTTACAATGATTTGTTACTCTGATCATACCTTAAGAAGGTGGCACTAATAGAAAGTGGGAACGGACAGGTAGAACACAAAGAGAAAGCCCATTTATTGAAATATTTGTTTGTTTCCTTTTCTGTGTTTCTTGACATCTGAGTTGCAGTGCTGAAAAGAGTTAAAAGAAAAATTACAGGTATAAAAATTAGAAATTGATCCAATAAGAAAAAAGTACTGAAATTGTCAGACTACACTAATTTACTAATTTAAGTTAGAGAGCTTTTTTGTTTTTATACTTTTGGAAAATATGTTCTTTCATTTGACTTAATTTTGACCATTGGCGATTTGTTTTCCATAATCATGCTAGGAAGACATCTCTTTTCTGTGAACACAAAGAAAGCCTTGGGTCCTACTTTTTTGGTTCTGCCGCATTGTCCTTTAAATATTGTATTTATTTACCTTTCTAGCTTCCCTTCCCTTGAGACTTCATTGAGGGGAAGAGCTAAATCATGTTTTCCTTTCATCTCCATTATGTTAGGAAAAAACGCATAGTAGCTACTCATTAAATATCTGAAGAATCATAGCTACTCATTAAATATCTGAAGAATCACTCTTTAAAACACTGTATTTAAATTGAGTCCTTTTCAATTATTCACTACTTTTTACTGTCATGAAATAAAACAAAGGATTTCATCTATATGGCAATTTTATAGATGAAACTAACATACTCTTCAGAAATCTCTGGCAAGGGCAACCAAAACATGAGGTTCTCTCTAGGATAAATAACTCCTTTAAACACACTGAATAAATATTTTCTGGAAATATTAAATAATGTACAATCAATCTATTTGTCTCCACCTTCAGATTCCTCATGGAACCTTCTTTTTTCCTTCTTGGTATTGACTATGTTTAGTTTGAGGTAACATGCATTTCAAAGTAATGGAATAAGAAATCTCTGCGCATCAAATCCTTTCTCACCAAAATCATTCTATTTTCCCATTTACTCTGCATTAATGCTAAGTAACAACACAAAGATTATCTCCCCCTGAATTCCACCCAAAGGCACGTTACTTATTGTTCCTCCCTACTGCTTATGTAATAAATTTGGTGGGTTCACATTACCCTGACCAGGATAACAGGAACCATTATTAAAATTATGCAAAATTTAGAATTTAACAAAATCCTGATCGTTCCTAATTCTTACCAATTCTACTTTTTAAATATCTTGTAAATATAAATTGCTTTTACTTTGAAGATGTGAAAAATTACGTTGTTTCAAACTTCCAAAATTATTTTAATCATTAAAAATAAATATAAATCCTTCTTCACCTTTGGCCTATCCAAAATCCTTCACAATGCATGTGTTATGGCAGAATTGGAGACAGCGCTGAATTTATGTTTCCAACTGTCACAAGACTTATTGTGAACTCTACATTCATTTAAGAGCAGAATTTTACCCATTGTGCATAATGGCATCATAGACAAGTGTGGTGATTTGGAGATTTGTGAAAATTGCAAGCTATATCCCAACAGACACTTTTTGGGCTTTTCATGGAAATCATGGGTATAACTAGTGTTTGCAGGAAAAAAAAATGCACTCATAAGGGAAGTTTATATGTCTAGAAATTTAGGACAGGATAGTCTTTAGAAAGAAGTAATGCTCATTTAGCATATTTCATATTTCATAAGAAAAATCAGTGCCTGGAGAGGAAAGATGATTTATTTTTCATGCTATCAATAAAGCTTTAATAAAGGGATTTTTATTGTGAATATGCCATGATCATTCTCTCCTGTATGGCCATAGACTAATTCGCCAACTTGGAGGATATTCTTCCAGACATGTGATGGTTCTTCAGTGTTATTGTGTAAGTAATTGCATTTTAAAGGCTATAAGCCTCACAGGGTCTATGCCCAGCATTAAAGTTCCAAGAGGCATAAATAATCGTATGATTCCACCCATCATCCTGACAACCTTTAAGTTTGCATAGCATAGAATTATTTCCTCATTGAGTCCTAGACTCCATCTCTTTGCTCATTTCTGTGTCAATTTACTAAAGTAGGATACAAAGATTAGATATGGAAACTAAGCTGGGTTATGGATGAGGCAAAAAGTTGAAGGAGCCTCAGAAGAATAAGCTCAAAGGCTACTTGGCAAAACGCATAGTGAATAGATGTCTTCAGATGTCTTTACTCAAAATCTCTTCTCAGTAAGCCCTTCTTTGGCCATGACATTGACAATATTGATCTCCCCCTCCAAAATCACACATTTTTCTTCCATACTTTAATTTTTCTTCTTGAAACTTAACACTCCCTGACCAGTAAATAAATAGTGACTCATACAGAGAGAGATCTATGTGTGTGTATGTATGTATATAATTATAATTATATATACATATACACACACACATATATATATATAAATTATTTGTCTTATTTATTTTGTTTTTGCACCTCAAAGGTAGGTTTCATGAGATTAGGAGATTTTGTCACTTATGTATCCCCATTACGTAGCACATAGTGGAAGTATGATAAATATAGGCAGAGTGAATGAAGATGCTACTGTTAGTAGTACGGTAGATTTTTACAGTGATGTGGAAGCACAAATGGGAAGACAGCATGGATCAAGTTTTTATAGGGAAAACTTTTATTTTGTCAGAGTTTTGAGAGATGAGTAGAAGTTCACCATGTGAACAAGGAAGCCTGGTGAGAGTCTAATTCAGGAAGAGAGAACAACACTTGGAGCACAAAGATGTGTGTCATCAAAGCATAGTTAGTTCTGGGATAGAGCCACAAGTTTGAATTTCATCTTTAAGGCAACGTGTAATCTTTGAAAGATTTTCTGCAGGGCACTAGAAAGATCACATCTGTCCTTGAAAGATCACTCAGCTAGCAGTGTGGAGGATAGATAGGTACTCAATATTTGTTGAGTTAATGAATGATTTCTGCACATTACTTTAGACCTTACAATTTGGTGATTCTTCAAGCTTTACTATAAATAGTGACAAGTTGAGAAAATAAATAACTCTGCATGATTGAACAGTTACAGTGAAGAAGACAAGATTGAACCAAAATTTTCAGAACATTAAAAATGGGAGCTTTGAGTAAGCCTCTTATTGTTTCAGTAGCGATTCCTATTATACCTATATTGTTTACTCCTATTAATAATATCTTTTCTCTGAAAATCTTTAAGTGACTTAGATGCTTTCTGCTTTAAAAACAAAAACAACTTTTTTTTACTTTTTCTGTAGGCCAAAATTGATTTGCTATAAATCAAGTTTAGCTATGAACTTCTTATTCATTATGGAAAGTAGCTAATGCAAATTTAAGTATCAATGCTCCCCACCGCAGATAAAAACAAACTTACATAAAAAACAAATTATCAGGCAGCTCTGAGGAGTCACCGACGCATAGAGCATTGAGTACGATTACTCATTCCGAATTTCTAATCAACAACATACCGCTCCTGTTCATTTGAAAGTGGTCAGTTTCTTTAACCCCAAGGAGAGAAGTAATGTAGGTAATATATAATCTTTCTCTCAAAACCTAATATGCTTAATATCTTTATCAAAAACAGTAATTAGATATAGGTTGTCTCACAATAGCTATTTGTATTTAAATGTCAGCAAGTTTTTTTTTAGGTTATATGGATTAGTTTAATAAAAAAAAATCTCTTTTGAGCTAAGCCTTCAGTTATGAAAATTATCAATGAAAGGTCTGGGTAGCAATGTAAATATTAAGGAAGGACTAGCCAAATTTTCCTTTATTAAATAAAATCCCGGGGGAACTAAGATGGTGGCTAGCTGAGACAGGGCGAAAAAAACACCTCCGTGAGAAACACTAGCTAAAAACCAGAAAGTGACCTAGAATACTGGTTACAGCCATGCACCAACTGGATGAGGGCTCCTAGCTCCAGAGGGGCCGTATACTTGGTGAAACCGGGAGTCGGCACTCTGAAACGAGTGAGTAAGCTGGCTGGAAGACCCGTAGCCACGCGGCAGGCTGAGGAAGCCAGGGTTCAGTGTATGGAGACCAGTTGGCTGTTTTTTTTTTTAAAAAAGGAGCGGCTCCAGTAGCAATTATGGGAACCACGCAGTAAAACACAGCAAGAGGGGGCTGGGCCGGCCTCTTGCTGTCTGGCTGGGAAGATAGCCTGCAGCAGATACCATTGGGTTCGGGGGAATGGAGGGGAGAGCCGGAAGCAGAAAGAAACCCCGTGGCTAGCAGCTAGCCCCCGGAGGGCTGGAGAAACTCCTGCCCGGGGCCGTGCCCACAGCCCAAAGCCCCGCCAGTTGTCCCGGAGCTGGGAAGGAGGAATGGTGTGAGGAGGAGGGGGCACAGATGCCCCACTCGGCCATTTTTGCTTCGGGCTGGGAGTGTACCGCCGCACGGCCCGGTGGCCCAGGGCTTCCCTTGTGGGATGGCATGCACTGATGACTTAGCACAACCTTTTCTTGGCCGAGCTACTGGAGGAGCGCGGCTGGGAGGGGGGATCCGCTCGGAGAACCCAGGGACGCTACGCCAAGTCCGGTGGTTTATGGATCAGCGAGAGAGAGAGGCTGGGGCTGAACTTAAATGAAGGCTTAGTCTTTTGCAGCGGCCTTGAATCTCTGGGATCCTGGGGGATTTGAACATTAGAACTGCCCTTCCTCCCTGGCTACCCATACACATGCCCCATGTTCAGGGCGGACAGCTCCAGCAACACACCCAAACTGAGTTCTCTAACTGAGCCCACAAGAATCATTTCTCCACACAAAGCGGAAAAAAGGTTGAGAACTGACTCGAGGGATATAGGTGACTCACAGACGCCATCTGCTGGTTAGTTAGAGAAAGTGTACATCACCAAACTGTGTTCCTGAAAAATTAGATCAATATCCCTTTTTCTTTATAACTTGAAAGAGCCCTATCAAGCAAAACAAATTCCAAGAGGCCAAAAACAACAGAAAATCTTAATGCATATGATAAAAACAGAAGATATGGAGAATCCAACTCCAAACACACAAACCAAAATATCGGAAGATACAGTATACCTCACAAAATTAATCAAAGATCTATGATCGACGAATGAAAACATGGCAAAGGATTTAAAGGACATCAAGAAGACCATGGCCCAGGATATAAGCTACATAAAGAAGACCCTAGAAGAGCGTAAAGAAGACATAGCAAGAGTAAATAAAAAAATAGAAGGTCTTATGGAAATAAAAGAAACTGTTGGACAAATTAAAAAGACTCTGGATATTCACAATACAAGACTAGAGGAAGCCGAACAACATCTCAGTGTCCTAGAAGCCCACAGAACAGAAAATGAAAGAACAAAAGAAAGAATGAAGAAAAAAATCGAAATGGATCTCAGGGATACGACAGATAAAATAAAACGTCCAAACTTAAGACTTATTGGTGTCCTAGAAGGGAAGAGAAGGGTAAAGGTCTAGAAAGAGTATTCAAAGAAATTGTTGGGGAAAACTTCCCCAACCTTCTACACAATATAAACACACAAAGCATAAATGCCCAGCGAACTCCAAATAGAATAAATCCAAATAAACCCACTCCAAGACATATTCTGATCAGACTGTCAAATACTGAAGAGAAGGAGGAAGTTCTGAAAGCAGCAAGAGAAAAGCAATTCACCACATACAAAGGAAACAACATGAGATTAAGTAGTGACTACTCAGCAGCAACCATGGAGGCGAGAAGGCAGTGGCATGACATATTTAAAACTCTGAGAGTGAAAAATTTGCAAGCAAGAATACTTTATCCAGCAAAACTCCCCTTCAAATTTGAGGGAGAGCTTAAATTTTTCACAGACAAACAAATGCTGAGAGACTTTGCCAATGAAAGACCTGCCCTACTTCAGATTCTGAGGGGAGCCCTGCTGGAGGAGAGACAGGGGAAAGGAGAAAGAGATATAGAGAATTTTAACAGACATATATAGTACCTTACATCCCAAATCACCAGGACACTCACTTTTCTCTAGTGATCACAGATCTTTCTCCAGAAGGGACCATAAGCTGGGACATAAAACAAGCCTCAAGAAATTTAAAAAAAAAAAAAAAAAAATTGAATATACTCAAAGCACATTCTCCAACCACAATAGAATACAAATAGAAGTCAATAATTTTTGAACTGTAATTCCACTAGTCATTTCCTACATGATATAAAATACACAGACTCTAAGGACAAATCAGTGGTTTTGAACTCAATGTAAAATATGTAATTTTAGACAACTATATAAAGGTGGGGGAATGAAGGAGTATAGGAACATAGTTTATGTGTCCTATTGAAGTGAAGGTGGTATCAAAGAAAAACAAGATTGATAGGGATTTAAGAGGTTAATTTTAAGCCCCACAGTAAACACAAAGAAATTATCAGAGAATATAACCATAGAGATGAAAAGTAGAGTTTGGGTTAAGAGAAATGGGGGAAAGGGCAATGGGGAGTTAAGAAATGAGTGTAGGGTTGCTGTTTGAGGTGAAGGGAAATTTCTAGTAATGGATGGTGGGAAAGAGTATTACAACATTTTAAACGTGATTAATCCCACTAATGAAAGGCTAGGGAGGGAGTGGAATGGGAAGATTTAGGCTGTATATATGTTTCCACAACTGAAAAAAAAAAAAAAAGTCTAACTAGATGACAATTGAATACTAAGGATGAACTTGGATGGGACAGGAGGATGGAGGACAGGTGGCTCAAAGGGACACAGTTGAGACATAAGGAAAAGGAAATATAGAATGTAAGCTTTTTATCATAGTTGAATCTATTGTACTTCTTAGCTGCGCTTAATGGGATTGCATGAAAGAATGTTCTTGTTCATGGGAAGTGTATACATGAATTATAGTGAAGGCTCAAGGATGTGTGCAGCTAACTCTCATATGTTCAGACGACAGAGCAATAGATGATGGATGATAGGGAGGGAGGGAGGAAGGGAGGGAGGGAAAGAAATAGCAATGTGACAGACAGCAAGTTAAAGTTGGTGGATTGAGCTACCGGGGGAGGGGGGATCAGGGTATGATGGAATTCTGTGTATGGGGCTAGTATTGTTTTTGCAACTGTTCATATAACTTTGAATTTATTTCAAAATAAATAAATAAATAAATAAAAATAAAATCCCTTATACAAACCACCGGTAGCACACCATGCAGAAGTTTTCATTTGTCATTCGTGAAATGATATTTGTGGAAGCGTTGACATAAAATATTTACAGTTTTATCCTAGGCTAGACAATTCTGACCATTCCAACGAAAAATTGAGATGGTCATATAAGTCATGGTGCCTTAGTTTGCCGTGCTGCTGTGACAAATACCACAGACTGGCTGGCTTTATAACAGGAATTTATTGGTTCATGGTTTGGGAAGGCAGATGTCTAAAATCAAGACATTGGCAAGGCCCCCAAAGTCTGTAGCATTTGGGGGCTGGCTTGCTGCCATCCCTGGGGTCTCTTGGCTTGCCTCTCTGCATCCCATCACATGGTGAGCTCTCTCCTTGTTTTTGCTCTTCTGGTTTCTGCTCACTTCTGGCTTCTTCTTGTGGCTTTCTCTGACAGACTACCTCTAAATTTTTACTCTTTATAAGGCCTACAGTCATACAGATTAAGGCCCGCCCTGATTCAATGTTGCCTTACCCATAACAGGATCTTGGAAAAGCCTACTCACAGATGAGAGCATACCTTAACTAATACTGGCATCTTCCTAGGTCCTATTAACAAATGGGTTCACAGCCATAGGATGCAGATTAAGGCTTGAACATGTCTTTATGGGGCTGTGATTCAATCCCCAACACATGGCTTGTGAAGGGCATTGTGCATGTCACATTTATTTATTTTACACATTTTTACTGAGTGTCTTGGAGGTGCCAGGCCAATTAGAGCAACCAAGACCAACAGAACTCCTTCTGTGATGGAGCTTACATGTCAGCAAAAACATTGTCAAATAATGAAAAAATAAACAAGTAAAATACATAGAAATATCAGGTTGTCATAAGGGCTTTGATGAAAATAAAACTAATGAGGAAGGCTGCATGGCTACTTTTATTAAACGGTCAGGAAAGCCTTGCTGCAAAGACTTTAAGCTGAGCCCTGATTTCTTGATAGGCCTTTTTTACTTCAACAACGTGTTATTCAACAACAACCACAACAAAAAAGTGACACCATAAGTTTAGCAGTTTGGGTTGATCATTTACCAATTTTTTTTTTTTTACCTTACACTGTTAGCATTTTAATTTTCCCTTGCATTCTTAGCATTTGAAAGTAGATTTATTTTCAATCTGATTTGCTACTAGTGTGATTTAAAACTATCTCAAACAATGGAAATTATACTTTCAGTAGATAAAATTATCTTATGGGTCTGGAGCTTGTGAAATCAGAGAACAGCTACAATTAGCCTAAGCCAGTATCAGTTCAAGCTTTCCCCACATGGTTTTAGTAATACCCTTCAAATTCTGACTTCTGCCATTCCGGCCATATGTCTCTTTAAGCAGATATAGTCTGTAGTGCCAAAGTGTGTCAAGGACATCACTAGGTTAGCGAAATCATTTTTATGTGCAACTTCTTACAATATTCCAAAGTACTCTTCCACCTGAACCCCACCTCAGCCCCTAAAATATAATTTTAATAACACACATTAAAATGTCATGCTGATAATAAACTCAGAGATATATTACAGGGAATCTGTCTGTATTTTTTTTAACACCTTTTGGCACTAACATAATGGCGTAAGCACATGGACTCACACACGTTGCCTAAATTCTTTTTTTATTTCATGTTTGGGGTACAAAGTGGTAGAAAAATTCATAATTACAATATTCAGTGGATAAATGTTAATTTAAGAAAAAGCTAGGAGGGTAAGGATATAAATTTAGTTTTGAGAGACGTACTAAGAGAGTAGAACTGTACGCACATGTGATGTGGCTTTTTAGTTTCTGATTGCAGTTTTATCACCATGTTATCCGGTGTTGCTACTGGGTAAAGCAACAGTGGCTTCTGCCATCTCAGTGAACAGAGATCTCTGGAAATTGCACCTGTTCATTATGTGAAAAGCCCTTCTGTGGGAAGAGGGGAGGAATTCAGTTTTATTCTCAAACTGCTGCCTAATTTTTGTAACTTGTGCATATTTTTTGAGTCATGATTGTACAATCTGCTATCCGTTTTGGTATAAAAAAACATTATTGAAATTGAGCATGCTAACTTTAACCAAGCTGCATTTTTTATGAATCAGGTTCTAAAGTTGACTGCCATGAGACAACCATGTCCTGTAAAAATTAGCACACACACAAACACATACACATTCACGTACTCACAAACATACCAGGGAGGACATCATTTAACACCTAGAAGCTCATTACTCTTCTAAAATAGAGTTAATTTTTTTCCCTCCTGGTCTCCCCATCTTTGAAACATCATGAGTCATGGTGTTTCCCATTTAACAAACACCACGGAGTCTTCATTGTCTGTGAGGCTTCCGTGTACTGCCGTAAATTTGAATTGGATGTGTTATGTCCAAATTGACAGTAATGATTAAGCCCAAAATAATGTGCATTCTCCTTTAAATGTTAGCTGCAGCACCAAGTTACATTCTCTATATTATGCTCTACTGAATCTAGTTGGTTTGCACAGACCCAAATGTTGATGGATATATAGCAGATCAAAAAGAGAAGAGTTGTTTTGAAGTGCTTGCTATCTGTCTGAGACGATAGGCTTCTGAATTTGTACCTCTTTGCACAAAGAGACTTCACATTATTTTGTCAGTTTGTTTCAATTTGAGAGGTGTTGAAAATCGTTTTTTTATATATTTATATAAATAAAACCCTTAAATTTTACAATTTAAGAAAACTGACTGAAAGCGATAAATTAAATGGGTAGAAATATTTTCAAATCAAAGACCAACTGACATATATAAAAATGATGTATGTTTCTTACATGGTCCACAGGGAGAATTCTGCAAGCTTGCTATGATCTCTACAATTTGCTTCAGGGCAAACTGATTCTGGGATATTCTATTATCCCTTTGGTCTGTTTATCATGGAAACTGATGTACAAATCACGAGTTCTTTTTGGTCTCTTTCTTCATATATGGTTGGGAATGGTAAGAATTCACTTATCTCATGTCCTCACCTTCAGTAAAGTGCTACAGAAGAGTTCAGTGACCAGTAATCAATTATTATTGAGAAGCAATCAATTGCTAATTTCCATAATTATGCACATCTAAACACTATGAACAAGAAAGAGAAACAAAGCTGCACTCCAAGCATTGCCTTGTTAGCAGTATTTTGTTAACACAGGCTCTAAAAAAAGCTGCCGCAGCTGGTACCACAAATGTGTTTCCAGTATTCAGGCCATCAACGTGATTCGTCGCTAAATGTATAGAATCAGCTTCTTGCTAAAAACTACAATTACAGGTGATATACAGATTGAAATCACAGGGCTGGTTTGTCGAAGAAAATTGTCCTAATGATGGGTTTTCGGATGGGGAATGCAGCTCTTTTCTTTCTCTGTGATGGGTTGTGAAGGCAGCTGCACCTGCCTCTATGCTGTATTCTGCCGCACTTAATGATATCTGATGATATCATTAGGCAAAGTGTTCATAAACAGATGTTGAGCCTGTGCCTAAATGCTGTCAGATGAGCGGTTGCTGGCCTGAAACAGTATTATTTATATAGAACATTTACGTTTGTTATGTTAATAACCCCACTATTAGCTCTCTGGATGTTGCGTTAGGAATGTAAATGTAGTTAATATGAATAACAACCTCTTTACTCTTTGTGCTGCAGTTGAGTATAACTTTTAGGCTTTGGGAGAGAAACAAAGGTACCCCCACCAAGTCCTTTTGACTTCATGATTTTTTTTTTTTTTTTTTGGCACCATTTGAAATTTTGATCAGAAGAGAAATGGTAATAATCCTTAGGACAGGTGTTAAATACAAGACTTTGATTTTCCTAAGAGATAGCATTTTCAAGAGATACTGGTTTCCATTGGTTTTTGTATGTGAGCCCAAGCCATTTCCTTAATATGTCAAAGTGGAGATCATAGACGCCAAATTGACAAGTGTCCTTTTCGAGGACGAAGTCCTCAAGAAACTGTTGAATATGGATCCATTTTTTTTCCAGCTCTTTATCTGTCACTGCTTCATTTATTTCCCATATAATGTATTGGGACACTGAGGTCATATGTCACAGTCATTCAAAAAATTTTTGCATGGGTGATTTAGGCAATACCTTGATGTCATGGTTGTGATGCCTAAAAATGCCACATGACAATTACTATTGTGTGTTTAAACCAAAGTTGAGCTTTATACTTCATATGTAATTCATGCAGAGTAAGTTATGTAAATTCCAACAGTCGTCAAATGTTTACTATTTCTCTGAAACACTA
Organism: Choloepus didactylus; assembly: GCF_015220235.1. Classification (NCBI taxonomy): domain Eukaryota; kingdom Metazoa; phylum Chordata; class Mammalia; order Pilosa; family Megalonychidae; genus Choloepus; species Choloepus didactylus. The sequence goes on from NC_051315.1 coordinate 31,486,157, forward strand.
TTCTACTGTGATAGCCACATTATTTTTTAAAAATGGTTTTGCCATTTTTTATGACATTTTAACTCTTTCAGGAATTTTCAGAGTTGAAGAATTGCCCTTGCCTATTTTCAATATGAAAGAAAACTTATTTTGTATTTTTAATAAAGAAAAGAACAGTGTTAAACTGGTGCTTCATTATAAACATAATTAGAGGTTACAATGATCTTTGAAGTGTCATTCTCATCTCAATTTGTGCTTAGAAAATTGTTAATTTTGCTAAAAATGGTATAGATGTCCATGTGTGTTTGTTTCAGAGTCTGTAAGTATGAGCAATATACTAAAGGTATGTTTCCATGTGTAACTTCTTTCATTTCATCTCATACCTAAGGGATAACTGAATCATCTGTGATTTTAACTAATCATGATGGAATTCTAATGATAATTTTCCCTATTCCTCCACTATCCAGCTTTTCAATTCTGATCTTCTGGAAAATGCTGGAAACTCCAGATTTTTTTTTATATGGAGATGTGCCAGCATCTTGCAAATAAGGAAATGGGAAAAGTAAATTAAAACAGACACAAATATTCTGTATCGTATGAATCACTTCATGAGTATGATATATACATGGAGCAGATTTTTAAAAATCTATAACTGCTCCTTAAGTTGAACACTTGGAAGGCAGCTTTTCTTAAAATGTAGCTTAAGCTAGTGAAACTATAAAGATCTTGTCCTGTAAGAGCACTAAAAACAATGAAGAAACTCTCAATATATGTAAACAATATATGCCAGATGTAAAATGTAGAACATCTCTGAGGACCTGTAGGGTTATTTAGACCCCACATCTTTTATAAGAAGGAATCTAAAGCAAGGTGGAAGCTTCATTCTCTATGGCTCTGTACTTCAATTTGCTTGACACTGCTGGAAGTTAGTTGTTCAGAAGAAACTCGAGGATTGCCTTTTTATTTGTTCATCCAGTCAACACTTAGGAAAGCTAGCCAATAAAAATGTTCATTCTGAACTCCTCAGAAATTTAGATCAATTTGAGTGAGAGATAAAAGGAACTGCTGAAAACATCACCCGTTGTTGAAACAAAATCGATTCATCAAAGTCTATTTAAGAGGCTACCAAGTTGGAAGCCCACCACTTTCTCCAAGAAGTCATTTCATTTCCTGTCTTCTCTTCAGTAGCAGTAATACTGGACAGTTGCTTGGATGCATGTCCATGTCATACATTAATTTCCCTTCATTCATAAAAATGGTAGATGATGCAGTCATCTAGCTTACAATTTTGCAAAATGTTTTGATTCTTATGTTAAAATTGGGTCATGTTCAGCATGAACGTGAAAATATCTTTGTTGAGGACAATTTTGCATTCTACCTTTTTTCTGTGCTTTTATTTATCTAAAGAGCTAGACTTTTATGCAAGTTTCTTGTTGCAAAATAAATATTATTTGTATTGGTATTATGGTGTGAAATGGTTACTTTATGTGTGGGAGATGTTACTTTTCCTATGTCCCACAACAAACTCCAGAGTGCAAGTGTAAGGCAATGAATAAATCTGGCATCAAGTAATGTGAATTCTAGCCTTGGCTTTGCAAATTACCATGTACGGTTGAGCAAGTGCATTACCTTTCTATGTCTCAATTTCTCTGTTGTAATATATTTATGCTACCTAATTCTCTTGCTTCTCAGAACAATATGCATATGAATGATAAAATATTAAGCTATATAAAACAACAATAGCATGTAAGTCCACTATTTCAATTTAAACTTAGTGGCAGTTAACCTAGTTAAGTTAAAATATATCGGATCTTTTTGAGCAAATGCATTAAAATCAACATTTGCTGCAGAATATCTCTTTATAATGATAAAATAATATTGTCATGAGTTTTGTTAATTTCTGGTTATTTTCTTAATTTTCTGTGTATGCCCTAAAAAATGGAGAGGAGGTAGATGAAAATATATTTTTACCAGTACAAGTAATACAATGATTTGTTTATTTTCAGAATAGCCTTTTTAAGTGAAATCTGTTTTAAATGAATCTGTCTGTTCACTTTTATAATTAGCCTAATTTTTAGCATGTTTTAGAAAAGCATATCTCTGATTGATTCCCTGATGTAGCAGCTATGAACAATCACATTTTGCACCACCTATATATGTATTTTCACTGGAACAACTAGGGATTTTTATCACTTGTCTGAATTTCAACATCTGTAATGTTAGGAAATTTCACATAGAACTCAACACTCTAATGAATAGAAGAAAAATGTTTGCTTTTTATAAGTAAAGCTCACTTTTTCAAAAATGGGCCATAACTGGTTTTATATCAAAGACAAGTTAAAATCACCTAGGGGATGTTACTTTTTTCATTATTTTATTTAATCATTTATTTTTCCAATTTATGAAATTATATATTTTGTGATAAGATGGCATTAAGGAGCAAATAGGAAATATAAAACTTTGAATCAACTGTCTCTGTTCTCTTTTATGTATCGTACTGGGTTTTATTAAAATATCCATTATATTATAGTATGTATGTGAAGCCTATTTGAAAGTACATGGCTTATATTGTGCTCAGAAGGTCATCTGGGCCTCTGTGACAGGAAGTTTGGAGACATCATGTCAGTGGACCTGCTAAAAGTCCTTAAGATTAACAGTTTGAGAATGGATAAAGTAGGCAGAAAGTGCTTTTTCCACTAGGAAATGTAAAAAGTATGTGCATTGAAGTGAAAACTCACTTGTTATTTAGCATGTGTAAAGACTATTGGCCTAGTCCTACCATTTTGTTTTGGTGCCACGTTCTAAAATGGCCATAGGCAATAAACTAATAATAAAATGTGTTTTAAAGGATCATTGTGATGTATGTTTCAGATAGGGCACATCCTTTCACTCGGTACTTTAATACCATCAGGGTATTGTCCAGCAAATGGTAACCTAGACCTGACTTTCAACTGGAAAGAGAGGAAGGGAGGGATGGAAGGAGAGAGAGCAAGAGTGCCCAATTTCTGAACAAAACACTATTAACTAAATTCCTCCTTCATTAAGCAAAACACTTAAGTGGACAAAATACATTTGCTGTGATCAACAGAACTTACCTAAAGATATGGTGAGAGTTATCAGAGACTTAGGTCTTTTTCTTCAAGGAATTGCTTTTAACCTGGGGGCATCCACGAAGATTCTGAGAGTGGCCTGGATTTGCGTATCTGTAATTACTTCAGCTTGCTATTAAGCAACAGATTTAGGGTGGGAGTATTAATGTCAGACGATTCCCCAGTTTTCAGGCTTGTGTCTACATCAATAAGATTGAATTCATTGCTAATTGGCAATTAGAAAATGAACTACTCTTGTACTCAGGAACTTTGCTGTAACATGGTATGGAATCAGGAATACGATATTTCTATCTTAGATATTATGAAAAGGTATTTATTCTTGGAAGTAACACATCTCATTATAATAATTTTACTTAAAATAAAGCCAAATATATGAACCATCAGGGTAGTTATCAGACCCATTCACTATTTGTAGCATATATTATCTCACAAGATGTGAATTTTCTAGAATTCATTACCTTGGACTAAGTTGTTAAAAATCGACGTCATTTATCAAGAATTAAGACAAAGATTCCCCCTGAATAGCACTGTTTATCCCTAACTTCCAACAACCATTCCAACAACTCTTTATTTTTTCAATTCACATTGCATATAAAATCCTAACATGTTAGTCATTTTAGGGTTTTATGGTGTATTTGCCAAAGGAATTTATAGTATGGAAAACATTTATACAAAGAGCTTTCTTCATGTACTACCACCATCTAAATAAAATAAATATTCTCACAAAATTACTCTTGGAAATTTATATTTTTAGGATTCATTTAATAGACCTTCTTTTAATAACTTACTTTTCCCCACCTTCTAGAGTCATTTGAATAATATAATCTTTAAAATGTGGTTCTCTTCAAAACATCTAATTTTGGGGATATAATTTCAAATATCTATGATATCAGTATTTTTATTTTTGAGTAATATTTTCTGTAATGTGGCTCATGGTGGCCACATGCTCTGTGGAATATTATTCATGTTCAAGTAAGTTTGAGGAAAGTTGCATGTGCTATTACCCTCCTGAAGAGTCACAATTCAAATCAACATTAAAGGTTCTGAGAAGTCCTGCATTAAAATATTTCTTTGTTTAACTCCTTATTTTAAAAATTTATATAACTGTGGAGTCCCTTTTTTTCCTTTGGATTAAATACTGAAGAACTGCTTTCAACCAAACTCTTTTTTGATAAACATTGTTTCAAGACTTGCTTTGCATTAACTGAATAGTCACATCACTTACACATAAATATTCTGAGTCACCTTGAAAATTCTATTTTCTTCCATATTCTCTGAATCTTCTACTTGGATATCTAAAAATACTTTACCAAGTAGGAAAAAAGAAAACTTTTTAAAAAGTGGACAACCTCTGAACATTCCATTCCATTACTATCATCAAAACCATTTTGTTTAAATTTTACTTTAATAAATACTCTGAATTGCCAAAGTTTGGGTTTCAGGTACTGTTGAAATTGAATCAAAGAAAAATTTTATGAAGTAATTTTCAAAAAAACTTTCTCTTTCAAAACAATGCCTCTGCTAATGCATTCAAGAAAAATTAGAAGGTGAGCACATAAAACATGGCTGACATTAAGGCAAGGTCAAGCATGAGTCCAGGCCTTTAAGAAATACAGTGTTTCACTGCTCTCTCAGCAAACTGGAAAAGTGCAATGGTATATTAATATCCCCCTAGTTAATAGGCAAATATCCTACTGTTCTTCACAGCTTATGTTTAGGCTAAATATATGGTATAAAGGTGGTTTTGCATTTCTGAAGGTCTTTCTACTTTTTTGAGTTTCTCAAAGCTGTTACTCATTCAGTAATCTAAGTGAAGAACTTGAGTGAGAATTATGTGACATGGGAAACATATCCAGATATACTGCCTATTAGTCTCCAACTTAAAAATAAAGAACAAAAGCATCCATCCATTTCAAGGGCGTAAAATTATGAAATGGGTAGAGTCCTTTTTTTTTTTTTTTTTTTTTTGCTGATTTATTAGAAAATTTAGGGAACGTTACTATAATTTAGAGATTGTTCTAGAATACGCTGAAGTTATTCTGAGGTGCCTTGGTAATTGATTCTGAAATTTTTGTTGCTAAATATTTCTTCAGAATGTTGGTAATTTTTTTGGTTCAAGAATTTCAGAAACTAAATTATCATTGAGGGTTAGTGCCCCAAAATTGTAGTGTAAAGGCTCTAAAATGATGTTCTACACAGTGTGATTTCTCTGTCCAGATATTGTTTTTCTTAAAACAAGGACCTGTCATTTGCATTGGCTTCAGTAAAAGATAAATGGCCCTCTGAACTACTTCCTGATGAACAATTTCATAAGAGGAATGACGATTTTCCCACCTTCATAGATAAAAACAAGAAATTTATTTCCTCTCCAAATGTCTTCATACTTTCATAGGAAATTGGTGAGCACTGAGGTTTGGTATGGGAGGCAAAGTTTTGAGATTGTAACTCCTCCTACCAAGGAACTGCATTTACTTCAGTCTGAGTCAACATGTAGGAATCTGTGACACACTGATAGTGATGATATTGTGCAAACAAGTGTCTCATTGAAAGCAGAGATGCACATTGCTTGGAAGGATTCCGCAGAACCTTTAAAGTCAAGTATGGCTGCCTAAGATTATACTCATACACGCAGTAGTATTTTAGCATGGCTGGCTTAGCTAGCAAACAAAATATGGTTCAAATGGCTTAACAGTCCTAGAAATGGAAGGCACCAGTTTAATGAGATCTCCTCTGCTTGAAATTAAACTAGAAGGAGTTTTACGGAGAACAGTATTCAATAACAAAATATTAAATGATAAACACAGATTGCTTAAAATCAGATGGGCCATTTTAAGAAAAGCATTTTAGCTCATCATGATATGTAGCACCTTATTTAAATTAGGAGGTGTTAATTCGTAGCTTGAATAATATATTAATATAATATGTAAAGTGAATGGCATTGTTAATCACAGTCGCGCCTGGAACGACTTTGCTTCTGTGCACTGAATGTTAATTTTGCAAAACATTAATTTCAAAGATTTTGCAGCAGTGCTTTTGTAATTAAATATTAATGTCACATGTTATTGCAGTAGCATGTTTATGAAAGCCGGCAACACTTCAAGTCAACTCATTTGTTTTTATATTTATTCTTGTACATCTGCAATCCCTTCCATTTCACAATTTCAAAGTGAAGGCCATTTTGAATAGTCAATATGTGAACATTTTTCATTGTAAGCGTTTTTTAACATCCAACAGGGTAAATATTTAATGTTGTGTTTTTAGCTGGTATAATTTTTCAGAAAATTGGCTATAACTTTTAACAACTCAAAGGTACCTAAACTGTCTCCAGTTTTGGCTTAAGTGATCTGAAAATAAAGTAGCAATAAATGTGATGAAGCTGTGTAAAAATATTGAAGAATTAGAAGGCTTTATATGAAAGTTTGAAATTAGAACTGCAATTCTATGCAAAGGACATATCAGCAGTTATTTATTTTCATATATTTTTACCATGGCACCTATTTAACTCAAGAAAATTTAAAAGATAGAATTGACTTTTGGTTAACTTTTTTCAAGTTCCATAATTGGAGATAGAATACAATAATCTTGCTTTGCAATTATGTGCCTCTCTTTTTATGTTTTCAAGTTCCACATTTACTTTATTTAGACTTACCATTTTACTCGAAATATGCTATATATATATATATATATATATATGCCATTATATTGGTTTGGCCATGACTATTTTGAACGAATTGCTACATCTGTCTATGTCTGGCTCCCAAATTGTTACAACTCACCCATGATACTCCAACCTGTGAATTACATTAGCGTAAAAATTAAGCAATTTCCATTTCTGAATCCTGACAAGAAGAAATACCTTCAAGGTATTATATTTTAAGTTATCATTTTATCTACCTAATAAAGTTGTCTTTTACAATAAGATCCCTTAAATACACGGTTTTTGAATTATGGAATGAGTTACCCATAGTACTAGGGGGAAAAAAAAACAGGAAAAATCAAGATACATTATATTTGGTTATGGGCAAATTTAACAGTTAAAAATTATATCTGCACCTGATGTTGCATGTTAACAGCTAATGCCATTTGACAGTGATAAAATTAAAGGATGAAGAAGAGATACAAACTACATTTTACAAGCATGATGGGTCTCCAACAATGCCATTTAAATATTATTTGTCACTATTTAAAATGAACCTTTCCCCTTTAAGCTATGCCATTACGCTCATTTGTCCTGTCACCGCTGACAGGCTATATGACTCACACACAAAAATGGTCATTAGGTACTGCATCTTCATCTTATTTAAAAAAAAAAGGAGGGGGGGGGAGAAAGAAAGAAAGCATTCTGATGCCTCTAAAAGCCTGTAATTATTTTCATCCGAAGAGATAGTGTTGCTCAGAAGGTAATTTAATAACCTTTTGCATGTACCTGGGGAATGCCTCTCTAGGGAACCAAGGTGCCCACATGCCATTCAGTCGTCAAAACATGACCTTTAATGGTTGCTTGGAGAGAAGTTAGTGCGGAATGTTGTACACAGTGCACTGCTAATTCCGCTTTCTAATGTATGCAAAATTTGGTTCTTGAGCAATGATCTTTGTAAGATGAATTAATATAGGTACTGCTCCAGGAAACAAAAGAAATTTCATTGTGAAAGCCTCTTCCCCCCATGATCTTTTATACTTCAGTTTGAAGTAGCTAACAACTTGCACAATTTGTATAAAAAATAGTGTGAAACACTCCAGAAGTCATTTGCTTCTTTCCTCCCTTTAAGTTGGTTGATGAATTCTATTCTATATGCTATGGAAATGGAAAACAGGATTAAAAGGATTTCTTTGATAAGTGTATTTCCCAAAATAAGGCATTGGCCCAACTATGTGAAAAAGAAAAAGAAAAGCTAACCTCTAATAAACCCTCTCTGTTTTATAGTACAATCTATGTGGCTCGCTGAAATTTCGAATGCAGTTTCTGAGTTAATAAAAAGAAAAAAGTCCCTTATGGTTTTCATGTTAAAATATGATATTTCAAAACACTTGCATATACAAAAAAATACACAGGCGGTTTCCGGTGACAACCAGGTTCAGAAACTCCTTATTCTGGTACTCTGATATTAGATCCAGCCTTAGTTAGAAATGCTGGGATTTCAACTCCTACCCCTGACACACCATCCGTCAATTTATTAGCACGCTGGTGCAGTAAGCCACTGAACAGGCTATATCAATTCGTTTAGTTTTTTTCTTTAAAATGTCTGTAATCCTCAGCTCTGCTCTCTCAACTGGTCAGCATTAAAGATTTATGTTGCACTTTTTTTTCATTGCCACACCTGAATATGGATTACTTAAATGGGCTGTAAATAATTCATATCTGGGAATAAGTTTCCATTACTGACCAACGTTGTAATTTAATATAGTGTATTATGGGTTATACAATTTTAGATTGTTTTCTGTGTGCATTCAGCAGTCAGGCAGACAACAGTTTAAGTAAAAAGGGTGAGATGTTTGTTCAGCTTATTTTCATGTTCAGTCTGTCTGCTCAGATCAGCAACAGGGCTAAAGGATGCAGAAAGCCACTTTCAACTGCATGTCTTTCTGCTATTTATGGAAATCTTAAAAAAACAGAAACAGTTGACCTGAAACAGAACATACAAAAAAATGTAATAACATGTTATTGATAAATTCAAGGAAGAAATAGAATGTGCTAATGTCAGTGGCTTGAAATCTTTTAGTTCTTGAGAAATGAAAAATAATCTTGATTCTTGAATCCAAAGGTTAACTTTCCTGTTCAATGCTTGATTATTCTATGCATAAAATGCCCATAATAAAATTATAATTTATTTGACAGTTAGATTTGAATGAGCTACTGGATCAAATACACAAAATGTTAAAGTACAAGCTATCTTTGAAACACGGGCAAGTGTTTACTCTTAAAAGAGCTTTAAACAATTTAAGATTAAGTTGAGTATAGTAAAAATTAATAATAGATTAATACATGAAAATCTATGAAGACATAAGATAATGATTTAAAAAGGAATAATTTAAAAAGATGAATTAAAAAGTCGAATCAGAAAAGAAGGCCAGCATAAACTAGGGAAAAACATGCTGTGAATAAAGTCTGTTAGATCTTGAAATAGGAGAACTGCTAAATAATGCATAGTTTTATTTTTCTATAATTTGCATAAACCTTAAGAGAGTATTTATTTGTGTAAAACTTGATGTATCGAGTAAGGAGAATGAAAAAATGGCATTCATTTTGTTTTCATTTTGGTATTTAGGAAAAATATTCTGTTACATATGGACTACTTAGACCTAATCATCTGACTGAATGTGGTGTGTGTCTTGAGCCAGGTTGGAAAGGGCTGGCTGGAGAACAGTGCCCTGGTCTTGCTGCAGGCGACGCAGGTTGGCCCATACTCTGCTGGGGAGCAGATGGTGAGCCAATGCTTGTAGTCACACTTACCTTCCTTGCTAAATCCATAATCCCTCACTGGACACGGAGCCAAGGCAGGCTTTGGAGGCAGAAAGGAGGTTACAATCTGGACTTGGGTAGTGACTGCCAGAACTGAGAAAACAGCTCAGAAATTTCAAATGCTTAACAAGTTATCTGTCTTGTCCCTAAGCCAGTGCAGCATTTTTAAAAGTAATTAAGACATGATTGAAAATGTGTACAGCATCTAAATACAAAAATCTTCAAAAATCATCAAAACTAATCATTAAAAGCCACGTTTAATATGCCGCAATGCAAAAAAATGCATTTAAAATGAATAACATTTTTCTTATTGAAAGAACATATATACAATTTAAAATAAGGAAGAGGGAGCTTTTGTATTATAGGAAAATCATTTTGTTTTCTTTACAAGTCTGGACTTTATAGAAGGAAAATATATCATACATCCTTATAAATACGCTGCATGTATGAAATATTTTCCTTCTGTAAGTAAATACAAGAAATGCAACATCTATTTCTCTACTAACATGTACTTCTCTGTAAATTATTCTTTCAGAATATTAAATGATCGTAGTTAATTTTATTCTACATATTATATAGTATGTATGCATGTATATGTATGTTTTTATATGTGTGAATGAGGTTCATTATCAACACAGACATTATAGCTCGGAAAGACAAAATAAAAATATTGAGTGGGTAGCCAAATTCTAATCATCTATAATAAAGGGGATAGTAAGTGCCATCTGTTTAATGTAAAAAGAAAACTGATAAAATGCATACATATCTAGTAAATTAAAACCATGGAGTAATTGATATAAAACAAAATAAGTATAAAATGTCAACATATTCCATTAGAATGGGCTTCATTTAAATATGTACTGTCTAGATAATGGTATGATATGAGAAAAAGCAAAATCCTCTGATTATGGTTTGTGCTATACCACAGATATTTTTAAACCACATGTTTTAGTCTCTTTAGTTCCTGTAACAAAATTTCTGAGTTTAATCCACTAAATTTGCATGGACTTCACTCTTAGGCAATGCTCTTTCCTTGCAAATCACTCTTAGGCATACTTACATCAATGTTCATTGGCTTGAGCAAATTTCTTATAGTCTGCATTGGTCCATTGTATTACCCATATTTCCCAAGCTGAGAAAATACCACCCATTACCTACTCATGTATATGAATATACCGGGACTATCACTAACTCCTTTGCACTATTTTTTTTTTTAATTTCATTTTCATTGTTTTCTCTCTTATGAAAAGTATTACCATTAGTATTTATAATTAAGAAACTTGTCTTAATTTCTTTACTTTATGAATCTCCTTTGGGGTTCATTTCTTAGCAGTGCCCTCTACCCCTAAATATGCCCTTCCCTGGTAATACAGCTTTTTGAAAAAATTAATATACAGAAACACACACACACAAAATGTAGAAGCATCTTTCTCTGCCTCATGCTACAATTCCAAAAATGTGCCTTGTTAGTGGTGTTTGAAAGTCAGTTAGTCAGCAGATCTAAGTGCAAACATGTTTAGTATTAATACATTTTGGAAACATTATATGATTTTATCCATGCAATACTATTCCTAGTGTTTTTACCTTCTATTTTATCAGCCTACATGGAAAAGTAAAGCCCCAAACTAAATGTTCCTTACAGCAAAAAAAAATTTTTTTAAGTTATCATTTTCATGATTTTGTTGGAAAATTTTCCCAAAAAATGGCATTAGAAAGATTTATCACTTCATCCCCAGTCCTTAAATGAGGAAATACCTTGTGATATTTAGATTCATCTAATTTTTTTTTTGAGGGAGGGTTATTTTCAAAGTCTCTCAAAAAGTCCTAGAAGAGATGAGTCAATGTGATGTCTGTATTTAATTTGTAAAGAACAAAACCTTCAAAGACTGCTTTTAAGAATGCATTCACATTTCTGTTAATGTCCAAAAATTTATCTAGGATACTTGTTACCATCAACGATTTAAACCCAGCAAATCAACAAGGATATAAAATATTTTACTAAAAGCTAAAGACAATACAAAGGACTATGAAACATATCCACCCCTTCCAAGAATGTTAAAGAAAGGACATTGGACTTGTAAACAGGAGTCCTTGGCTAGCATTCCAGCTTGGCCACTTGCAGACTACAGAAATATAAAGAGTATTTTCATCCCTGGAACTCGGTTTCCTCATCCATACAATAGTAGTATTTGACTAATGATTTCTAGTGTTTTGATCACCTGCAAAACATTCTGTGATTGTGAGAAGCTGGAAGGACCAACCAAGGTGGTAAATTACAAAGAGTTAAGAAACAGTAAGTAGTGCAATACAGGTAATAAATATCTCTGTGCAATACCTGATTAATTACCAAATAAGTGGGTCAGACAATGCTTGAAACCGTTTAACAAGAGGAGCATTTATATGGTTTTCTAATATTTTATATTTTCAATTTCTCAAATTATGTATATTTTTGATACATAATTTGAAATACATTGGGCCAAATTAAATGAAGACACTAACATTGGTAAACTTTCAAATACAGGCCTCCAAGAAAAATTTTGTAATATCCCCTATGTCTCAGGACACTGCCACAAGAAATGCTATTGCTAAGTTCCATGCATGGGCCCTGCATTTTGGAGGTAAGTTAAGGTTCAGGATTGCTGAGAGAGGAGATATTTCTATAGACGCTAGGGAGAAAGTGAATAGAAGACATTAGCTATACAAGGAAAAAAAATGTACTGAAGATTGGATTAGAGATCCAGTTTATCAAAATCTTTGGAAGTGGCCTCTGATCTCTAGTTGAATCTTTAGCACTTTGATATATGTCAACTGTTAAGTAGCAGAGAAGCATATGCCAATTCTTACATAGTATCTAAAGCCTTCAAATAATTATTATCTTAACCATCACCATCATTACAAACATTATTAATTGGGAGACCTCTATGTCTCTTTCAAAAGAAATGGTACTTTTATGTCAAATGACCTATTACAGAATTGGAAACGACCATGTTGTCAGAAGTTACATCTCTTGGATGAAACATAAAGCAGGGATCTTGGTGTTAATGGTCATGGAAGATTCTGTGTTGCCATCTGTCAGAAATTATTTACCAGTTTTTGCTGACCAAAATCCAAATTAAGAGGCTCCATTTTACTGGCTCAAATTTACCTTCTTTCTTAATTATAAATAGTGTCTATCTTTTCTATTTTTGACCCATTTTTTTAAGATAGGCTTTGGTGGAGTTAGATAGAATTTTTAAAAATTCTACTTCCTCTCCTTTAGTTCAGGCACTCATCATTTCTTGCTTGAATTTCTACCATCATTTCCTAAATGATATTCCTGTCAACATTCTTGACCCATTCTAAGCTATCTGCCAGGGGTTGCTATAGTGATTATGCAAGGTTGTCCTCTTTTTATAATTCCTGTATGAATCCCCATAATTTTTAGGGAAAAGTTCAAACTCTTCACTAGAACTTTGAAAGCTTTCCATGATCTGGCCGTTGTTTATCTCTCTAACCTTATATCCTATGTTTCATCTAAGCTCCATTCATCCTAAAAGTAGTCACTTTAGTCATTTGCTATTATATTGCAATATTTTAATATTCTTCACAATACCTATCATTATCTAATATTTGTGTTTTTTTTCTTTTTTTATTAGAACATTGTAGATTTACAGACAAATCATGCAGATACTACAGAGTTCCCATTTACCTCCTCCACACAACATAGTTTTCCTTATTGTTAACATTTTGCATTACTGAGGTATCTTTGTTACAACTGAGGAAACAATATTATTGTAATTAAATTATACTATTAACTCTAGTCCATAGTTTAGTTTATATTAGAGATCACTCTTCATGTTGTATGTTCTATGTTGAGTTGTGTTTTTTTTTTAATTGTTATTCTGGTAACATATATACAACCTAAAATTTCCTATTTTACTCACTTTCAGTTATACAATTCAGTGGTTTTAATTACACCACCATAGGTCACAAACTTTTGCATTGCTCCAAACAGAAACTCCGTACCAAGTAAGCATTAAGTCCCCATCCCCCAACTACCCAGCACCTAGTAAACTGTATTCTAGTATTATGGATTTGCTAATTTTAATTATTTATAAATGAGATCATGCAATATTTGTTCTTTTGTGCTTATTTCATTCAACATGGATGTTTTCAGGGTTCATCCATGCTGTAGCATGCATCAGAACTTATTCCTTTTTATAGCCGGATAGTATTCCATCATATGTATATACCACATTTTGTTTATCCATTCATCTGTTGATGGACACTTGGGTTGCTTCTACCTTTTGAAAATTATGAATAATTCTGCTATGAACATCAGTGTGCAAGTATCTGTTTGAGTTCCTGCTTTCAGTTCCTTTGGGTATATACCTAGAAGTGGGATTGCCTGGTTGTATTGTAATTCTTTATTTACCTTTCTGAGGAACCACCAAACTGTTTTCCATAGCAGCTGCACCATTTTACATTCCTACCAACTGTGAGGAAGTGTTCTTATTTGTCCACATCCTCTCCAATGCTTATTTTCCATTTTTAAAATAGTAGATATTCTAGTGAGTATAGAATGGTATTTGAATTTTCCTAATGGCTAATGATATTGAACATATTTCCATATGTATATGGCCATTATTATACCTTTGAAGAAATGTCTATTCAAATATTTTTCCCATTTCTTAATTGGTTGATTGTATTTTTGTTGTTGAGTTGTTGAATTCTTTATATATGCTGGAGATTGAACCATTATCAGATAAATGGTCGCCAAATACTTTCTCATATTCTGTAGGTTGTCTTTTTTAATTTCTTTATAAAGTCCTTTGATGCACAAAAGTTTTTAGTTTTGATGAACTATCATTTATGTATTTTTTTCTTTTGTTGCTCATATATTTGGTGCAAAGTATGTTTGTTTTTAATCAATATTTTATATCTTTTTCATACTCAACAAAAATACTAACTCCTTCAGAGCATGAGACTTGCCGATCTTGCTCATTGCAGTGTCTCTAGCACCTAGATCTGGGTCCCAAACAGTAGAAACCTGATAAATATTCCTTAAGTGAATAAAATAGTAATCACCTGGGGAATCCTATTTGAATGAATCTAATTTAGAGCATCATGAATTTGAGGACTGCTTCTATTAATGGAGACTGGAATAAGTTGCCATGCCTTTTGTCACAAATTTTAGAGTGCTTGGTGGGATCAAGGTTCAAGCATTAAAAAGCTCCTTTTGACAAAGACATAGATTTCTAGAGTACAGAAGCACCTTAGAAAGTATTTGATGTTGTTCGAAGCAGTGCTGGTGATGCCAAAATCTTCTTTTTCAACTAGTTGTCCCCAGAGAAAGAATCCAGAGAAGTAGAAGTCAGAGAAGAGCCAGTAGCAGAAATGATAAAACATCCATTCGTCCATTACATACACCCACAGACTTCTGAATAATAGTACTTTGTCTAATCTTGGAAATTCTAATGAGCAGTTTCTGGTTAGCATTTGCCCATGATAAGAGTACTTGGTTTATTTTAGGCACAGGTCCACCTTAATCATCTATTATGAGAATTTCATTTTCCTTCCTTGGACTTTTTCTTGGAAATTATTTTCTCCCATCCCAGAGATGGTTTAAGGCTCATTTGGTGGAAAAATAACTGTTTCACCATTTATTTATTTAAGAAATATTTATTGAACACTTTCTAAGAAGCTTAACATCTAATAAAAGATATAAAGCATGAACAAAAATAATTATAATATGTGCTGAACAATTATGTGTAAGATATTAGAAACAGGTAAATACTAAGAAACGTCAGAGAAGAGAGAAATTATGTCGTATTGAAGGATTAGTAGGGCTCATGCATTACAATAAGAACTCTTGACTTTGAGTATACACAGAGTTTTACCATGTGCCTACAGCAAAGAAAAGACATTTCAAGGAAAAAGAACTATTTGGGAAAGGTGTGAAATTGAAATATGATGGGATATATGCACTTATTTAAATAAATAGTTTCATTCCTATAAGGCATAAGGGACAGTAAGAAGAGTAGAAAGCAAGGGTGGGATGGCAGTCTTTGAGCTCTTCTTATCACACAGGACCTGGAAGGCCTTTTGTTTGTAGCATAAATGCAATAGACTTCCCAATTTTTGTTAAAACTCCCTCTGGTCCCTATGACATTGAAGTCTCTCATAGACTGTCTTATTTTGTGGCTGCTTCTTCTGTGTCCATCTGGGGATTCCCTTCTTTCCCCAGCTCTAAGGGACAAAGTAATAGGATCTCAACCAGAACATCTATTAGGATATTAGGATATCAGGCTCAGCAATTGCTTTCAAAAGAGTCTCCCAAATGTTTGGCACAAGGTTCTGTTGCTTTAGCTCTTGGAGAAATCTGGCAATCATCCTTCAGATACAAACATCTAGATTCCTGGCTCAACATTCTGCTGCTAACTTTCTGGTTGGGAGGTTCTCTGTAGAAAAACACGATTATCTCTTATCTAGAGATTGCTACAACCGTCAGGAGCGTTGTGCATTTAAAACACTCAGGGATGCTGCGCCATAATCTGGCACCAACATACACATCCATCTTGATCTCTAGCTCTTACCTTTCACGTATGTCCTAGTCAAATCAGCAGAAGAAATAGGTGCAAAGAGTCTGGGTTTTAAAGGTAGAACTCCCTGCGATTGAATCTTTGCTTTTCACTTGGTACCTCAGTGATTTTGAGCAATTTTTTTAACCCTAAATTTCTTTATATACAAATTGGGAATAGTCATATCCACCTTTTAAAGCACTTACTCTGTGCAGTCACAACCACCAAGGTTTTTTTGCTTTTATGGACAAATATTCTAAAGATCGATGTGAGAAAATGGGCAAAATATCAAGACACATGAGGTGCTTAATAGATGTTATCTTCCTTTTAACCTCCTTGCTTTGGGTTTCCCAATTCCTAGGTTTCCCAATTCCTACTTCTGGAAAGTTCCTTATTCCTTATTTAATTTGTCTAATTTTTACCTGTCTTTCAATATCCAATTTTGATGTATTCTGAAATATTTTTGAATGATAAGTTGAATGAAAGTCTTCACAGGACTTTAGCCACTAATCTCTCCCTCTTCAAGTTCCCCAAGAACTTTACCTGAACCTCTTTTATGGAGGTTTCCATGCCCTGCCTCGGTGATAGTAGCACAGATTATATATATATATTCTCTTTCCTATTATATGATAAATTAAATTCCATTTTTGTATCCTTATGGCACCTCATATGATATTTTTTCAAGAAATAGACCCTGGCTACTGTAAAATAATTTAGCTTATGGAAAATCTATAAAAGTATGTCTGGAAGTTTACCTGAAAAGGATATATTTTACTATGGACAACTATACAGTACAGTAATAAGATACGAACTTTCTTAGTTACTATTTACCAGTAGATATCAATTACCTTTTTTTTTGGTCAGAAAATCTATATTTACTGTCTTCTTAACCAAAATAGAACCAAAAGAAATTAAACATACACCATGATGCAGAAGTGCCAAGTCTCTGATGTGTTTTACAAAGTTGAAAACCAAATCTTAAAACAAATGCATAAGAAACAGTTCTGAACTTTGTAACTGGTTTGTGCAGAAAAATGTGTACCTGGATTTCTTTTTTAAAAGTGCTTGTTATTTAGAATTTACTTTTAAATCAAACTTGGGTGTATAAAAGGAAATCAATTACCACCCAAATGGGACTGATTTGGGTAAGGCAATAAAATGGAGAGTACATTGTTTTGAATCAGGTTTTATAAAAGAATTAACATATGTAGATTTCCCATTAGTCTTTCAATGTAAAAGCTATTGTTATGACCATGGAACAAATTTTAAGTCTCCATATTAGATATCTTTTCTACTTAAATATGCAGCTTTTCTCAAGGAGTGTGTCTTTGTGCCAATCACTTGTAAGTTTATTAGTTTACAAATGATTGTAACATCTGGTTAATAAAATGGACAATAAAATGACTTAGTATTTTAAATAACTTCAAGCTCTATGCTACAGCTCTTCTTCATAAAGAATATTGAACCAACGAGTAGCAGATTCAGCCCAGCAAGTTTCTGATGCTCCAGTAGAAAGTACTACTTACAAGCCTTAAGTGACACAGCCTTGCTTGGCGTTACTTAAAAAATACAATACAAACCAATTAAGAGTATATATTTTGGGAAATAGTTCATATCTTCACATAGCCAATTTTCTTTTTATAACTATTGAAGAATATATATGAGAGAAAATTTGGATCTCAGTTCAGTTTCTATTACAACTGTGTAATAGAAATTAAAATCGCAAATCCATAAGAACAATAATTTGCATATTTGATAAAGACTTTGTGAAAAAACTAATCTTTTGCTTTAAGGTCAAAGCTGCAGTGTTGATAATAAACTAAAAGCACCAAAAAAGGATGCATTTCAGAATTATGTTGCCTTTTTTGTGAGTTTTTTTTAGAGGATTTGATATTTAATGTCTTGTAGAATAATCATACAAAAATGAAATCCTTACATTTTGCTTTATTATTTGAAGATTCTTTTAAAAGTTTATGGAAATTGAATTTAAACAAACATAAAATCATAATGAAATCATGCAAAAAAAAATCCATTTTCTCCAATACTTAAAATTCAACTTAGAAAAAATTTTTTGAAAGAAACTGCGATTGAAAAAATCCTAATTATGCAATTATTTATTCCTCCTGAAATTTAAATTTAAAATAAAATATAAACACTGTGACCTAGTTATTTTTCTGTCTTTGGCAACTTCTTTTAACTTGACTCTGCTAGCCTATTTACTGCATTTTTCTTTAAGACATTTTTTAAAGTGTCGTTTTTGTTTTTCACATAATTGGAGGTTCATGGCACTTGCAATCAGTTCTACAAGTGCTTATTGTAGCCACAGTGCAGTAGTAATATTGTTTAGTTTTACCTTTTGTTTTCAAATAGAATAAAACATGTGGAAGAAACCAACCACTTCAACTGATTAGACTTTCCATATCAATCTTTATTTCCTTCAACATTTTTTGGTATCTCCTGGGGGATGTATTGCTGTGTTTGCCACATTAGCCTCCCCACTATTTGTGGACACTGGTGCAAAAGTATTAATTTTGTTTTATTAGGGACTCTACCTTTGCTGTCAATAAATTCTCTCTTCCATCTCTTGAAGGGTCTGACTCCTTGCCTGTCCTGCAGTTGACAAATGTGATTTTATTTATCTTTATCACTAACACAATTTTCCTTTTATTTGCCACCTTTCCTTTTTTGAAGTGTACTCCTTTAACTTACATTTTAGAATCTTCTTCATTCTGTTTAAAGCTCATGCAACTTACCCTGCCTACTTCTCTTCCTTATTCCTGATTATTTTTGTGTTTTCTTGTCCATACTAATTGGCTCCATTTTTATTTCCACTATATTTATTACAAAATGGCATTCATTGCCTTTGGGTATACATTAATTTATCTTTCAGGACTTTCCATTTGCTTTCTGTCTTTTCTTTATATATTTCTTTTTGCAATCTCCATTTCACTTCACTTTTCTCATATGGGTTGGTGTGTTATTTTTGTTGTTGTGTTTTTAATATGCCTTTATATCTGTAATTCACGTTTCATGTATTATTAGGAGGGTTTATAAAATAAACCACCGTATGTCACAAACAGCATTAATTTGGACCATCTAACAATAGATTTGGATGCACTGTACTGCAATTTGCCAGCCACCTTCTTTAGAGCCACATTATAAGGTTTAACTAAATAAATAATTAGGAGTTAATTTTGCAAATTAAAAGAACTATAGATATTTAAATTTTTGGACCAAGGTTCAGAAGTAAAAAGGGTTTATAGGAAGGTGAATAAACAAAATGCAAAACATAACTCATTTGCGAAGAGATACGTTGAGATCCTTTGAGGTACTGAACTGATGACAAAGTGATGTATGTATGTTATCACTATTAAGCTTCATATTTTTATATGGCTTTATGCACATTTTAAAGTAACATTTAAAACCAGATATACTTCCTTTAGGAAAGCCCTTGAAAAGCACCAAGTTTAATGACGCAAACAGAAATGTATCCAAAAAATT
The DNA here is from genome assembly GCF_015220235.1 of Choloepus didactylus. NCBI lineage: Eukaryota > Metazoa > Chordata > Mammalia > Pilosa > Megalonychidae > Choloepus > Choloepus didactylus. The sequence goes on from NC_051315.1 coordinate 31,505,767, forward strand.
ACAGTGCCAGGTGTCAAATAATGTAAGGCTAAATAGATGTATGCTTAGTGCGTGGTAGGGGCAAAGAGATGTGAAGAGAGTTTTGGAAGAGCAAATTCCAGCTGAGCATCAAAGCATTTTATACACTTTGCCACCTGGAGAAGCATGGTAGAGAGTTTTTAGAGACTAATGGAACAGTCTTCTATGTTATAATTGGAAGGCAGGCTTCAATATGAAGGGTGCAGGGAATTAAAAATCAAAGTAATTGCATGTTTTTTTAAGAAATTCAGAATTTTTCTGGGGCTCAGTGGGTGTCACTGGAGATTTTAAGGAGAGAAGTGGCACAATAAGATTTGAAGTAAAAAAAAAAAATTATTAGAAAAGTTGTGGATTTCCAGAACAATCGTGCAATAGATTTGATTTTGAAAGTTGAACTCTATTATACATGAACAGACTGTTGGGTGCACTATGACCAATTAGAATGATAAAAGAATAATGTTGGTGAGAGAGGTAAGGGCCCAAACTAAGGCAGAAACTGAAGAAATGAGAGAATATATGTGAGAGTGATTTAAAGAGTTCAATCAAAAGAACTTAGGAACACTTGGGCATGGGTGTAGGAGAAAACAAGGAAGATGTTTTCCATAGGACTCGGGAATACACAGTTAAGTTAGAAAAATAGAGCTTTGAAATGGCTGTGCATTAAATCCAATTTCACTGAGATAAATTGTCCTGTTTGCATTGTCTGTTTAGCTCACTACTACTTTATGACAATAGTTAATGAACTACAATTAACAGTTGAATATATTAAATGTATGGACAATGGAGAAAAATTTTTAAAACCCTAATTATTGGATTAATACTTTCCTTATTGCATAAATGAATAGTGACATCCAGATTCCCTAACATGTGGCAGGGGAGCCCAAAAAACAATAAAAAAATATTGCACAGACATTCATGCAAAATGAACACTGATGGTAGTAAATTCTGAAAATGGCAGAATTTGGTTCTAAATCAAATGCAATTTTCACATTTGCATACTATGTAAGAAAGCATCTTATAGCTATGTTCATAGTATATTGTTCAGCTCATTTCCATAATCTAATTCCGTGATACTTATGCTCTTCAAATAGTATTCAGTGATCATATTTTATCTCTCCTTTATCCTAAATTGTGGTTCTGTGAACTATAGACCACATCAGGGAAAGATTGTAATATCATAAATATTATGCCAATTTTCATTTAATATGGCAAATTATGTAAAATTTATTGTTTGCTTCTTCCTTACAAAAGCCAAAAGCAAACAAACCTTTGAGCTTAAAAGTGGATTTAGTACCTTTTAATTACATAGTATACAGGCTTTAAAAATCACTAAACTTATTTAAAAATTATCATTTTGAGAAGGTAATCATGTAATGTAGAGCTCTTGACTTTAAACAGACCTCAGGTTGGTCTCTTTGCAGAGGTTATTCTATATCATATTCATGACAACTTTTTAGAGAAAGTAGGATTATTATTATTAAATTTTCCCCCTTTTTCCCAAAAATTGAATATCCGGTTGGTTAGTAATTTGCCCAGTATTTCTCCAGTTTTAAATGTAAAAGCCTAGGTTGGAATCCACACCAGTCTTGGTCTAAAGCCCTTGCTTTTTTCCGCTGACTTACACTGCTGTTAAATTGGCACTATCACTCTCATTTTGGGGGATAGTAACAGGCAATAGGGAGTAGGTCTTAACAATGTAGTCCTTTGGTATTAAAAAAACCCACATTATTTTATGCACAAAATAGTTAACAATATGAACGCTAAGGAATAATAGTACAAACTTTGCATAACAAACAGGACTTCTGGCAAAGACATCAATTTCCTTCAGATATATTTGGACATATATCTGTTTTTAAATATCAAAACTCAAAATATTTTGAATTTCATACTTTATACTTACTTAAGATTCTTGAATATACATATCTTGCTTTTTCATTCCTCTAACCCACTTTGATAATAGCATTGTATCAAAAGTCATCCTGATTATATGGTATATGCTTATAGCTTTTGTAATTATTTGATTTAGTGTGATGTTCTTATGATATGCTCTAAGAAATTTAGTGTAGCATACATGCATTTGTGAGAGAATTACGTAATTAGAAGATAACATCTTATATGGCATTTCTAAAAGTATTTGATTATATTTATTTGAAAGTCCTTAGAATTCTTGACTCTGACAGCATCTACAAAAAGGGTCTTAATTAAGTCTATTCTATCCACATATATCCGCAAGCACTGTTCGCATATATCCACAGCAACTTCAGTTTCCTTTTTCCAGTAATGCGCATTGTTTGAGGCAAGCACTGCTATATCTTTCCTTTATTCTTTTCTCTTCTATGGAATATTGTATACCCAAAGTGGAGTTCAGTATTCAGTTTTTCCATGTTTCAGGTGATTATACAAGACAAAAGTCCTTGCTTGCTTAACTGTTCCTTTATTCTCCTTTGAAAATCTTGGCACAAAGTGATTTATTTGTTGTTCATTTCATTTATTTGTTGCTTGTTGTCGTTTGGCACTATAGAAACCTACTTTAGGTCCGGTTTTGAAGAAGAATATTATTGGATGTAGAAAGTAATTCAGGTGTTATTGACAAGATAAATTTCTGAAAGCCATGTTACTGCAAGGATTGAACAACTATTCAGTGATCTCCAGAGTTTCTGTGAGACTCCAAACTGGCATATTCTTGGCATAATCTCTCTCTCTCCCTCTCTCCCAGTCCTCTCTCTCCACACATGTGCACCTCCTCCCCCCCCCAACACATGAATATACAGAAATGAATATATTCACAATACAGATACAGATTCAGTTTGGTTTGGGTTGGTTTGGTAGCATTTTGAGTACTGAGCCAACTGTTACACTTGATGGAGCCTTCCTTCCTTCCTTCCTTCCTTCCTTCCTTCCAACCAGTACAAGGATTAGTGCAGGCTCAATCCTATGTTGAAATTCTGACTGGAGTGTCTGTGGAAAGTAGGGCTCCAAACCCATTTTGAGAAATTTTTCCTTCATTGAAATATGAGATTACAACTAATAATTGCAGTCTGTTATCTATTTTGTTATCATTCTGATCTACTCGTAAGCAATCATTCATCTATGTGTTCCTAAGTGCAGAAGATTTCAATGAAAGCTTACAATTTGTGCATCGCATTACCATGAATGCATTCAGAATCAACTTAATAGTTTATTCCTTAATCAAACAGTTGATTTTATTCCTTTGCCTTCAATGAAAATATCATTAATCTCTTAAGGACAGGAACCAAGAATTCTGTTTCACCAATGGCACCACCACTTTTGGTCAGCAGCTAGTGTGTGTGAGTGTGTGTGTAAATTAAAATCTCAAAGATTGCTTGTGAATAAATTAGAGGAACCAAAGAAATAATGAAGCTATATTATATTACTGTGAAGTTTTCTGATAAGTGATTATGTAAAATTCAGATTATAAATTCCAAATGGACTTGCAAATTTTCAAATCATGGAAGTGTAGAAGATTCTTTCTTTGACCATATGGCTACAGGGATTTAATTAAAAATTTGATGCATGATATGAATACTTGCCTCAGAAAAATTGCAATAAGCATTCTCAATCTGTGGAATTCCTTAAGTTCCTTCATGAACCTTCTTGGGGTCCTTGATTCCAGTATTATATCAGTTAACCTTTATCAAACTCCTATTATATGCTAATCAATTTAAGGAAGGTTTGAAAGGTTTGGGAGCACAAAGACAGTGATATGTTCTTGGTATTAAATAAATAATACCTTAGTGAGAGTTACATACACTTGAGCAAACAACTCTAAGATGTAAAAATAGTGCACGCTTATATAACACTTACTGTATGCAAGGCAATTTTCTAATTCTTTAAATATGCTCATCTAATCCTTATGACTTTATTAAAGTACTCCTTTTATCCCTATTTCATAGATGAGGAAACTAGGTCACAAAGAGGTAAAGAAATTTGCCTGAAAGTATACACTGCTGAGTATCAGAGCCAAGATTCAAATTCAGGTCAGGTGTTTAGAGAAACAGAATGGCAATGATGAGAGAGCAATCACTTCTGTTGGTAGTCTAGGAAAAGTCTCAGAGAAGCACATTTTATTTGAATCACACTTTGAAGAAGGAATAGAGGAGATAATATGGTACTTAAGTTGGGGTGTCTTCTGATTAAATAAAAATATGATATATCATGCTTAGGTTAATACCAATGAAGCTCTGTCTCCTGATTAAAGAGCAAAGCATATACTGAAATTGAGTTACTCATGACCAAGAAATCCTAAATAGATGAAACCTTCCTGGGACTTAGCAAAACCGCAAAATGGTTTTACTCAGGTTAAAGTATGAGAATACTAGTAATCTCTTAAAATAGGTCCGTAACAATCAATCCCAAATGTTGTATGTCTGTGAGGGTTTTGTTTCTTGGCTAAAACAAATACCATACAATGGATTGGTTTAAACAACAGAAATTTATTGGTTCACGGTTTCAGGGGCTAGAAGGCTTACTTCTTCTGGGTTCTGTAACTTTTGGCTGGCTGGCAATGTTGGGGTTCAGTAGCTTTTCCCTCATTTGGTGGCATCTTCGCATTTCTCCTCTGGGTTCTGTTGACTCCCAGTTTCTGGCTATACCATCTGGCTTCTCTCTCTATGGCCTTCTTTATAAGCCGCCAGTAATAGGATTAAGACCCAACCTAATTCATTTGGGCCACACCTTACTTAACTCAAGTAACCTCATCAAAAGATCTTATTTACAGATAGGTTCACACTCACAGGGCCAAGGATTGGAACCTGATCATGCCTTTTGTGGGGGGACATGAGTCAATCCCCATCAGTGAGTTAATATTGTCCTATTAATCACATATAAATGGATTCATAATTTTGTTACTTCTCAAACAGTTGGCACAGGGCACTGCAAAGTAAGTTAATGAAAGCCATTATAACAGGTGAAATAAAAGCCAGTGGCTAACAATGAACATATTTCCTAAAAGGAAACACATTGCTCGTTACTTATTTTTTTAAAAAAACAGACTATAAGAACACTGTAGGTGGATTATGGGATGTTGGCATTGGAGTCTACTGCTTTCATCTAGAGTCATCAGAACCAGCCTACATTAGCAGATGTCAATCATGCCAACCTCCCTCCCCTCTCCCTCCACACTGCTGTCCCACTCTGCCTGATCCTGTATAGAGTTGATCCGTTCTTTGATTCTTCTTTGGGGCTGCAGTAGCAGCTTTTCCACACTGCTGCTAGAGAATCTACCTGTGGCCATAGTAGCTATTGATTTAAGGAGCTTTTCTCCCTCACCAGACTAAGGTTTCTCTAAGACAGATACAAGATCCTTTCTGTTTTTATAATCTCAGAATTTAACACTGTTAATAGATGTGTGTAAAGAATAGATAAACATTAAGGAGAAAAAATGAATGGATGAAGGACATCATGACTTGCACACTATGAGAAGGAATCACTGGAGGGATCCAAGTTTGTAAAATAAAAAAATGAACTACGGGCCAGACAGGAAAGAAATTTGGATGGATGTGTTGAACCCAAATGTGTACCTTAAAATGTATTCTAAGTCATTTTCTGACAAGGCGGGTACTGATATAGGGCAGTTATATTTTAGAAAAAACCCACGTTATTATTTAATTTTATGGTAATGTTCAGTGTAGTTGCACTAAAATATATACATTACTAATGGTAATTGTACTCCTAATATCATACTAGAATCAGAACTCTACCTAAGTATATTTGGGAATATCACTGGCCTCTCCTGCTCTCTTCACCTCCTATCCTGTCATTCCCCCAGAGCCCTATTAAATGTAGATTTCCCAAATTCCTTGTTGTGACTTTTATGGCCTTATAGTAGGTTATCTGATTGGTGATGAAAATTCAGAACAACATAGTCCAAATACCCTGGGAATCAGACTTCTGCCAAGCACTTATGAAATAAGAAAAATATACTCATTTGCACATGTGGAATGTCTGGGGGGAACCTGTTCAGCTCACTAGGTGTTAGAACAACAGTGCAAGAGTATCCAGTGGTGACATGCATAAAGACGTGACCTCCCTGTGAGCTCCAGTGATTTAAAATGAAATCTTAGACTGCTCTGTGAAAGTTGAAGATGCTGTTTCTTTAGGAAAGAATGGAAATTGCCTAAGTTTAAGACAAAGAGAGCAAACCCACTGATGACGTTAAGTGTTCCTACTGAAAACTTCCGTCAACCTTATTGCTATAAAAAATTCTTTTGGTAAGCCAAGAACAGTGAAACACCAACTAACTGAGAATCCAGCTACTCCAAACATTTATTAAGCAGATTTTATTTTTCTTGTTGCTGAGTGTTTGGAGATGGGAATGTTTAGGAGAAGAGCAAGCCCTGCTTTAAAGAAAAAGTGGCAAATGAGAACTGAAGTTGTTCATATTTTTAATTTATTATTCAAAGAGAAAAAGAAACAAGTGGACATAAAGGCAGTATGGCCTAAAGTGCACATGCACTCCTCATCTCTGACATCTTCAACCTCCACATTTTGCATAGAATAAATCAGAACTGATGTTTAGAATCATGATTGCTAGGTAGTATAGATATGGTCCACCATCAAACACTTTAAAATGCTAAAAGCAGAGAGGTGAATAAACACATTTTTAAGATAAAATTTAACTTATAAAGAGAAAAGTAGAGGCTTTGTTTTCCCATCCTGATCCAACCAGGAAAATCAACTGAAATTCTTCATTGTTTGAACATCCAATATAAATTTGTGTTATATTAATTCAGGTTTTACTTAACTTTGGGTTGTTCGTAGCCTATCAATGATGGCATTTCCTGAGCAGTGTTCAGTCAGTCAGCATCTTTAGCAAGGATTCATTCATTGAGAACTACCCTCTCTCTCTGGCATATGTGAAGTGCATGTGGGGAACAAAACTTTGAAATCATGATCCTGACCATCAGGAGGCCTTTCTAGGCCATGAGCTATGGACATTTATTATCATTAATTCCAGGTACATATGTGGTAAGACTTAGAAGACATAGAATAAAATTCTGAAATTCATGTGTACCATGGAGGATAACACTAAATATTAGAAAATCTGACCTTAATTAGATTGTTTTTAAAGGGGATACCATAGGAATCTGTGGTTAATATTATGATAATACATTTAAATTCATCTCCGTTTTCTTCTTTCCATCACTTTCTCAATTTTATATTTCCTTTTGAGCTTATGCAAAAGAGAAACCTCATCTTAGCATTTGGTCGAATATTTTGAAATATTGAATATTTAGTTTGATAAAACATGCTCAGTCTCCAAAAGAATTGTTTCTTTGCTTTTTTGATTACACATATATGCATAAAGGCCAAGTCGTCAAACTCTAATATTGTATTTTGTATTTTTGGTAATAGTAAACATTTTCCTGTAATTCCTTTAAACATTTTGCTCTGTAAGTAGTAAAATGAAGAGCCTCAATCCATTTGCCTGGTATTAAAATAAGATTCTGCTCCCTTCTTCAGGAAGTACAAGTTTGGATCTCATTTACAGATGACATGTATGGATGGCATTCCCCAACATTGAATAAGATTTCAAAGACAATAATTTTAATAAAATGAATCTCAAAGCACTTGGGCAAACTTGCAATGTGTTAAATATAAAGAATAAATACCTTTTTATGTACAGCAAGTATGTAATGAAATTATAAACAGAAAATAGAGTTTTCCTGTAGGAAGAAACTTTAGTGATCATTTGTTCTAGTTTCTTGTTCTAATTGTCATACTTTAAAAATCCCTTTCTACGTAATTGAAAACAAAGAATTGTTAGCATATTTTCACTAGTTTTATCTTACTAATGATTAGGGAAATTTATTATAATACACATTTTTTTTTCAGAAAAATTGGAAAAGGAGAAAAGTACAAATAACAGTTCCAAATGTATCTACTTTTACACATATTACATAGTAGAAAAACCCGTTTCCTTTCTATCCATACATATTTAATTTCATAATTTAGTGTGCAATTTTCAATTCATGAAATATTTTTGTAAAATAATTTAATGGCAACATAGTTTTATGATAAAATTAATATTGTAAATACAATGTTAAAAGGGTTTTTATAGCAATAAATTAGCAAGGTGTTAGTAGTAACAAAAAATCATAGAACATATTCCTTTGCATCAGAATGTGTCTGTTTATGATATCAGTATATTTATTGTTCAGTCTTCTCAATGCATTTCTCAAGGTCAATTTCTTGTATGGTGTTTATATTAAATAGCTTTTTTGTTACTTGGTTGAAATCTCTCATTGGTACCTTTTCCCCTTACAAAAAGAACCAAGCATACCAAAATATTCTGTCTAGCTAAACATAGATAATTGATTTAATATGCTCAATATATCATAAATACTTAATAAGTAGATAAAAACTCTAGCTTTAGAAATAGTTTTTGGAGATAAATGCAGTAAAGAAAACAAACAAACATTATGTTTACTGAGATTTATCAGAATGATGAAGACTCCCCTGCCATGGGTTTGGATGAGTGGCTTTGGGAGAGATGCTCCAATTCAGCAAAGCCAGTGACCTGATAATCATGACTAATGTGATTACACATTTGAAAATGAGGTCATAAAACACAGTTTCTAAGATCTTTTAGAAATAGCATGCTGGATAATGGGATGTTCTAAGCCATTCTTGAGCCTGGAGATATTAATCAGTTTATTACACAGATATTAAGCTAATTCTATTACCTTAAGAAATATGACACTTTTCTATTAACCTGTTTTGGTATTAAGGCTTATATTATGTATCCACTTTACCTTTTGGCATTTTAGGATCGATCCCTGGTTATCTATCCAAAATGGTAATACAGTGAATCCAACCCATTATGTTTCCTGTTCTGATTTCTCCCTCTAGTATCAAGAATAGTTTATGAAAGACCCGTAGTCACCCTTAATGCCTTGGAGAAAAAGGTATACTCTCAAAACAAAAATCAATGAAAACTACAAATCATTTAGGAGTATTGTTTTAGCTAGCTTTTTAAACATCTTCCTGTACACAATCTTCAACCAGATGTGCTAAAAATAGAAAAGAATGTGTTTTATCTTCTTCCCCCTCCTCTGTCACCCTTTAGCAAAGATTTTTAGAGAGAGAAGAAATGGCCTGAAGTCAGGTTGCATGAGGAAAATGGAGAAGTGAAAGGCTTGAATTATACCCACAAACGGGATAATCAATCTCTGTGAAGTATTAAAAACTGGCTCTATAAGAGTGCTTTCACTTACAGACTAATGTTATAGTGGGTGGTTTCAAGAATTTAAACTATTCAAGGCATCAATCAGCTCACTACTTGATGGTACATGTAATAAACCTTGAAACCATTGAGGTTTCCATTTTTTTGTTTGTGTTTTAGAAGGAGGATTTCAAAAATTCCCATGCTACAGCACTCCAGTAACTTATTTTGGAGACTTAAATCCCCAAATATTTGTTGATTAAAATCATAGAAGATTGAGTGTCTCATGTTCATACAGGTCTCCCATGTACAAAACTAATGTAGAAATAGGCATGGGGCTTGAAAATTCATTGCAAAACCCTGATGAGTAAAACATCCTCCAAGCACATATTTTGTGGTGATCACTTCTATAGTTAAATTCTTAGTGAAGTGATCCACCCCGATCATTAGCAAGATCATTTTCCAGACACTGTATAAATATATATATATATATATATATATATATATATATATATATATAATAAGCTTCAATGTGGCATAGTTTACAAAATTCTGTTTCGTTTCCTGAGAAAACATCTGAATGTTCCACTCTGAATTGTCATTGTTTTTGTGTTCTACAAAGACATAGAAAAGGGTGAACAATGAACAAGTAGTATGAAAGTTAAACTGAAAATCAAGGAATCTGAAATAATTGGATTTGCATCTTTAGAGTAAATACATGCACATCAAAATGCTTTAGTAGGAAAAACGAGAAAGTGAAGGAAGCCAATAGGAACAGGTAAATTTTAAGAGAGGTTCTTATTTAGCATCCATTAAACAGTATTGAATACTACTCTGTGCCAGGAACTGGACTCTTATTTGCAATCCTCAAAACATGCAATGGAATAAAGCAGGAAGAACCAAGTTTACACTTTTTAAAAAGTACTTTATGCACAGCATTATACTAGACACTTTGTAAAAAAAAAGGTGATGAAGGAAGGAAGGAAGAGGAATACATTCAAACTGTGGTTATAGCCCCCTGAGCAGATCTAATTTTGTTGGAGAATTGATTTTGCATGTGATAGGGTAAGCAAAAGAGATTAAGTGGATTTAATAAGGAGTACTAATATATTATAGTGATATGTTAGTACTCTGCTTCTTATTAGTCCCCTACTTAATCTATTTCTGTATAAAGTAACACTGTATTATAGTGGTAAGAATAATATTCTCTGTTTTCTAGTCCTGGCTTTGTCACTAATATTGGGACTGATCATAGACAAATCACTTAATAGCAAGAAAAATAGCTACAATTTAGTTGATTACTTCAGTGTTTTACATACATCCTTTGAATACTCACTTCAACCCTATGATGTAGATGTCATCCTGACAATACAAGTGACTATATACCATATAGCCCAGTTTGCCAAGGATAGTCCTGTTTTATCCCTGTTGTCCCAGCATACTTATTATTAGTGATGTCCCAATTTGGATGATATATTAAATTGTCTCTGTATAGGAAGAAACTGGATAGCAAGGTGATAGAAACTTGATAGATAGGAAACTCTACAAGCAAATAGTGAAGCCAAAGTTGAATCCAATCGGTGAAAGCCAATTCTCATAACCACTCTCCATGGTCCCTCTGGTTAAATATTTCCACTGCTTCACTGTGTATAAAGAAAATGAACGCATTAAAATAAATCATCTCCAGGATTCCTTCCATTTCTAAACTCTATGACTTGAACTACAAAGGGGCAGATATGTGGGTTCATGATACTGGAATACAACTCTATACCAGGGAGAGCAAATTGGGAGACAGACAATGAAGGGGAGACAGAATGGAAGATTTAACACATGATGTAATCCTTAATACAAATGTAGCTCTGACTACTAAAAAAAACTAACCTTGCCTAGCATGTGTATGGCAAATGGATAACCCTCAAATGTAGGTTAATGGAAGCTGTACTTTTCTGTGTGAATAGTGTGTTAAGATCACGAAATGATGTGTCATCTTGGTCCTCATATTATGGAAATAGTTGAATATTGTTTTAGGCTGTTTGCATTTATTTAAAACAAATTCTAATTCATAATATAGTGGGTCTTCATTCAAATTCTTTATTTTGCAGTGTGGGGTATTGCCTACAAAGAGTTGTTTGGCTTTGCTGTGATTTTAAGGTGCACTTCAGATTTATATTCTCCCCCAGATGATTATATTTTACTGGGGAATGTTGATGCATTCCTGCCAGCTTTGACTTCTCATATTCCCTTCTTTACCCTCATCTTATTGGATGCTTGCCATCAATATTAAATTGTCTTAATCCATATTTTTCCACCTATTGCTGCTTTTGCAGTTGGTGCTGATTCTTGTGCCCCTTGAAAGATACTTGTGTGGCAAAAGATTGGGAAAAAAAATTGGCAGTTGCTGTCAGGGTTAATGTAGAAAAATAAATCTCTTATATTGCCAGTTTGAATTTACTTTTCGTTTTTAATGGCCCCAACAGATGTTGGAGGAATCCTCCACTTCCTGCACACTTCCATTTTTACAGCTGGTACTGCTTGACTGGTTCTTGACTTTGGGGGAGCAGTTCCTGGGTGTTTACACAGTGATTTACAGACACCCTCTAGCTAGAGCCTGTGACCATCCTCTTGTTTCCTTTCATGTTTTTCCCTGTAGCTGACTTACATCACTATCAACTCAGCCTCTCACCAGGTTTCTGTATCTTAATGTTACCTTACAATTCTGAAATGCTCAGACTGTTAAATAAAACATGTAAAGGGGAGAGGGCACAAATAAGAAGTGATTTTCAAACTCAGCAAATCAGGAAGCCTTTTTTTTTTTTTTTTTTTTTTTGGTGCAGGCCTCAGTGACATTAGCTTTACCAACTTAGGACAGAATTGTCCTCACACTTGCTTTAGAAGGAAATGGTAACAGCTTGTAGCAACTGGGAGGCTCCCACAAGGCTGGGAGAGTCACCGACTGCTGCTAAGTCTGCAACTTCTCTGCACTTTTCACTTGCCCTCTTGGTTTCAGGGTTCCCATTGAAAAGGCAGAATCAGTTGCAAAGCACTGATCAAAAAGCATTTGCTGAAGCCTACAATTCAACAACCTTTACAAGTAGCTCTTTAATAAACTATATACAATTTGTGTGTCAAACTTCCTGACTTAGAAAAGAAAAACGGAGCTATCAAGTGTTGTGAGAAAGATAGTTGTCAAGTATCAGTAACACCAGCCATGGTTTTATTTTCCTTCCCAAATTTTATTATTTAGGTGTCTATCCCCCACAAAAAAAAAAAAAAAAAATCTCAACCCACAACTTTAATGCCCTGTTCCAGTAATCAGTGAAATCATTTTAAAAATTTTTAAAATATGCTAAGAAAGGAAAAAGAATAGTATTCATTTTAAATATATAAATCCATTCCAAGCCAAAACTATTGGAGTAATTGCCTGAGAAGCCTTCTAAGTTTTCTTCTAATGATAATTTATGATCATTTTTGTCACCTCTGTTATGTACTTCTTTTTTTCATTTTCTTCTATAAACTCAAGGAAAGTAAAACATTTTGGCTCATTTAAACAAGACTAATATGGCAATGCTTTAATTTGAACATATATTTAATAAAAATTAGGAGTATCTATCAATGAATGAAGTATTCTTGAGGTTAGTAATAAAATTAAATTGTCTAATGTTAAAAATATATATGAATATTTGCAAATCCTCCATGGCAACTACAACCCCATGACAGATCCAAACTGTTCTTGAAAGTGCTTTTTAAAAAGTAATTATGCCAAATATGGAAAGTATACAGAATCATTTTGTGTCAAATATTCTATACTGAGTCGGATCCTTGCAGAGCTCAAGCAAGTCTCCAGTGTGTTGATTTGATTTAAAAAAAAAAAAAAAAAAAAAAAAAGTTGATTCAGGAAACTGTAGCAGAAAAAAAAATAGTTAAGCCAGTTTGTTGTTCAGACAAAACCAGTAATTATGTGCCTAAATTATTTTTCCTCCTAATTCATTTGCTTTGACATCACACAGACCTAGTCTTATTCACATATGGAGCTGGTCCTAGACCACAAGGGTATTTATGCAGTGAGTTGCTAAACAAGTTACACTGGGCAAATCTGATGCAATCAGGATTCTAGAGACAGGACATATGAGACTGGGTCTTGGAGTGAATGAAGGATGAAGTCTTTACAGCAGTGTTAAAGAAAAAAAGGTATTTGGAGAGGAAACTAAAATTGACAGCTAGTAGCTGCCTTCTCTTTTAGGCCACCCGGAAAGTCTTTGCCGTTACCCCCAAGATAAGAATTAGGCCACTTGGGCTAATTCAACCTTGTAGATAACTGTTCTTCTATTAGACTGTATTTAAGTGAAAAATCACACTAAGAATTTTATTTTAAAACTTCATTTAAACATAGTTAGGATGTTCAAATGCATGGGTTTTGATATTTTTCTCTTCGTTGATTTTTCATGGAGTTGATGGAGATAAAAAGATCAGCCTGGCAGCTTGCTGGCATGGAGTTGGAGTGTTTAGGGTTTGTTTTGCCTTTTTGCAAGATTGGTCCACAAGAACTTTAAAAGGAGAAAAAGACGATGCAAATTAAATACGTTAGAAACGTATGTCCCATCTGTTTTTATTTCATTTTTAGAAGAAGGTTTTCATACCTTCTTTTATTTTTATATTCTATGATACCACACTATAATGTTGGCCACCTCAGAGACAAGCTAAATTAGCTATCCTGACCATATGGAAAGGAAAAGCTTTACCAGCTAAGGAAACAAATTTAACTCAGGCAAAAAGGCCTATGTGTTTTAGAATTAAAAAAAAAAAAAATGTTGCTAACTACATTGTAGGGGAATGTAACCTACCTGCAAAAGTGAAATTTGAAAAAGGGTTTGGATATTCCAAAATAGTGGTCTCTTTTCCTGGCCTCACAGGAACCATACATACTTGAAGCATCCTTCTGTTGGTGCTGTCATCTGCATGTATTTGTACATAAACTCATAACTGAAGGCATGAAGGTCCTTTGAAAGGTCCTCTACTCCTTCTGTCTGCCTTCAAGAAGAATTGAGCCTAACCCGTCTAGACACACCTTATCCCATTACAATAAAAGAGGTTCAAAACACTTCAGAGAAGAAAACTTTTCCCCTAAAGTCCTTTCTTTGGAAAATTGAGTAAGACATGCCTTTATAGAAAAATAAATTTTATTTCATTCTACAAATGCCATTATTGTAAAGGATTTGATAGAAGCCCTAGGCTACCATTTCATTTTACCTGGAGAGAAGTGTCTCATAAATTCACCATATGAAATTGATGGCTGCTTCAGAAATCTACCAATCTTAGATTTTTATATAAACCACAGTGAGGAACAGACCTCACAGAGGTCAGGCATGTGTTTTCAAACTGCACAAAGAATAGGAGCATCTTCCTGGTCCATGATCTCTTTGGGCTGTCACATGCAGTTATTTACAATGATTGAGAACATCGGGTTTTTTGCACAACCCACCAAAGCAAGATAAATAGATTGGTATAGAAGCTTCAGCTAAAAGAGGGTCAGCCTTCATGTCTAATGTCAACTGTTAACTCTGAGCATAGCCCGGTTAGGGCCATTCAACTTTTACAGTTGAAATTCATTTTATTTCATCAGAATAATAGCTAAATTTATAAGTGAAGACATATGTTTTGAGTGTCTTTCTATAGATGTTGGAATGGCTTTTTTCCTGGACACTCCTATCAGCAGGTGTTTCACCGAACAGCACACTGATTTCTTAAATTACCTGAATGTATTCAAGATGAGTCTAATTTTTTCTGTACTAAGAGAGGGGGGATTACAGTAATAGTTCCCTTTCCCAAATCACTGGACACTCAGGGTAACCATTATCTAACCTGCAATATAATTCCCAACTCTCAGACACCAAACTTCAGTAGAATAGCTTTGACATGCCCTATAACTTTCCTAAACAAGATCCATTTATTTGCGCCAGATGAAATGAACTAATCAAACAAAAGTAATTTTGGTTTAGAAAATGTGGAAGTCTTCATGTAAATAATTATCTAGCTTTTTTTAGGTTTTCCAGTTCATATCTGTATTAATGTTAGGATAACCAGAGGAGACAGAGCTATAAGCACCAGTCAAAAGACCTTCTCAGGCCCCAGCAGTCATCTTTGACATAGAGCTAATGCTCTGAACTACATAAATAAATACTTCCTCTCTATGGTTTCTTGGGGCTTCTTAATGTTCATATTCAACTCTAATCATTGTCATAGTCCAATTTATGGCCAAGCATAAAAAATACATGGTTTCCGTAAAACATACATGATGTAATTCACATTATCGATGAAGAGAGGAAATGCAGATAAATTCCACTTGAGGTGTACTACAGCATGAAACCACTCAGTCACCAACACATAGTAGATAGATCATCTGTGTATTGGCAGGGGGATATTATCAAGTAAACCAAAAATGACCACATGGAATTGGGATTTTCCTAGGAATAGGACTGTTAAAAATCTAAATAGATTTGGCCAACTGTGCTATGTATATTCCCTTCTGATCTAGATAAAATGAGTCACATATCCAAAAAAAAGTATTCTTAGTAAATTCAGAGCTTATTTTGTAATTAAGGAATGAAATTTGTGCAAAGCCCATTGAAAGAACAAAAAAGATAAAACAAGAGAGAGCAGACTTCAGTTTAAAGGAGGAGAAATTCAGTGCCTTCTATAGACTGATGTTTAGAGAAGCGATAGCGTGGATAGTAAGGCTTGTCTTCAAGTAACAACAACAAAAAAATTTTGGAAGGAAGAGATTGGGATTGGTCCTTTATAATAGTCAACAAAGACCATCAGAAGAAAAGGGTGTTGAAAAGTCTACTTTTGCAGACATTTATCTTTGTTGAAAATGGCCATGTTAGCTTCTAATACTGTATAGAGAACATGTCTATAGACATCCATACATAACAACTCCATTACTTTGCCATATGATACAATATATTTACAGAAATAATTATAAAACATTAGTCAGTAGGAAAAGAACAATATGAAAATGGAGTAAAATAAGAATTGCATACTTTTGTAATAGTGGAAGTTCACTGATTTAACTAAGGGATTTAGGAACATCAATGCATTTTGAATAAAAGTAATTTTTACCTAAATGGTCATTAAATAGGATGTAAGAGCTCTGAATCAGGAACCTCCTTCACATTTGTCATTAGATCTTATCCTTAATGATCAGATCCTTAAGAATAAAAACTAGGTGCCAACAATATTGCCAAAATAGATAACAATTACTGAGCACCCACTATGTGCCAGAGCTTGTTCAGTGCCCTTTATATTTATTAATCCATTAATATCATCTGTGCATTACTACTGTCATCCTCACTTATGATGATAAACTCAGATACAGAGCAAGTAAAGAACTTCCCTAAGCTCATATGGCCAGACAATCTATATTCTAAGCTTAAATTATTAGCTCACAACTTCATAATCAGAGGTATCACAGGAGAAAACTAAATATCAATTCTATGCACTAGAATAGGTCATTTTCACAAAGTTACTAAATAATAGACTCAGGAAGGTAATGTCAAAAGATGTCTACGTTAACCTCCAATCTCATACTTCATTCATTTATTCAATAAATATTAATTACCAGGTGTGTTCCAAGCACTATGCTAGACATGGGGATAGAAAAGGATAGAATGCAATATTGAATCTTGTCAAAGTAGGAAAAAAGACAGATTCTTTAAAATGTGGGGAAATATGTTGAGTTCTTAACTACAACTCCCTTTCTTTGCCCCTACCATGACCCTGGGGTGTGTGCGCATGCGTGCATGCCTTAAGAAGATGTCTTAAACAGCCTCCATTTAAATGCCTAACTCATACCTTCCCTTTTCTTTCCAAAATGTACTAAGGGTTGTCAACATTATGGTAAATGTTCACAGCTAATATTACACTTTCTTGTATGCCTGTGTTATTTTTGCCTAACACATAAGTAGTGTGCTTACAAAGAAGCTGTTTCATTTGTTCCCTAAATTATTTGTAATTTGCATATATATACATACATGATTTAATTAAATATTACATAAACCAAAGAAATATAAATGTGTAAAGAAAGGGAGCTATTGTTTCTATAAAGAACAAAGATGAATACTTTGGAAAACTTGATAAACGAGTTGCTAAAAGAAATTGCTCCAAATTAGATATGGGCGACTACTGAAAACATTTGGAAACAAAATCCTAAAAATCTAGGAGGATTCTGCACTTAGTTTACTTTGCATGTGTCTTTGCATTTGTACTGTACTTTAAAGAAACAAAAACTAGAAATCCTACATGATATATTCTGGGTAGGTTTGTGGAAGAAGACATCAGGAAACCCCTAACTTTGACCTTTATACAAAGAAGGGATTTGGCCCCAACATAAAAATGGTGACAAATATGTATGTTTATAATTTTTAATTTTAATTAAGGTTTAGGTAAGTAGTATATATATAATTTTCTATACCAATTCTTCACATAAAAGCAATATTTTTTATTACTCATGAAGTATTGTTCCTAATTGCTTCAGTTAAGAGTATTTCCATTATGATTAGATCTAAATTACATGCTTATTCCATTACTTTGTGATTTTCTTGTATGTTCAATATAGAGTAATAGCTGTTAGAATTTTCACAAAGGCTAGGGCCATTTTGATGAGGTTTTTAAAGGGTTAATTCAATTATAATCTAATGAAGTAAAAATATCTGTTTGAATACTTTCAAACCTCTAATTCATGTTATGATTTGCCAAATGGAGAATGTAACCTTTGATTTTTTTTTTTAATGTTGGATGAACTGGTAGTTTAGAGAGTTTTAGGCTAGGTAGTCTTTTTTAAGTATCTAAGTAGACTGTGAAATTATGCCATATGCCTCACCAATTTCAGTGTTTAAAAGAAACATCTTGATATGATATTGGTATTTTCCTGTTTCTTTTACTAAGGTATTATTCCTTTTATGCAAATTGTGTTTTGTATATATTTTTGAAGCACAAAAATGACGTTTTCTGTATCTAGTGCATTTATTAATAAGCCAGGTCTGTACCAGATGGGCAGGTGAAAATGTGATTATGAGGTGCATGGAGATGGCTCCATCTCCCTAAATACTTGCCTCTCCAGGTTACTTGTGTGTCTGTTATGTTCATAAATTCACTTTATGGTTGTCCTTAGAGGAACTCAAAGAAGCAATTCTACATCACAGAAGGTCTATAGAAGACGGAAAGTTTCCTCCTTTAACACAATCACAGTAAATGTTTCTCCCTGTTTTATAACAACCAAATAAATAGAAAGATGTCAGCCTTTTTCCGGGGCAAGTATAGAAGCTTGAGGCTGAAATATTGGTTTGTATATCTAGACCAAGACTAAAGTAAGCTTGCTATTTAATAGGTAGATGCAAATTGAGTCTTAGGTTATCATACCTTGCTGCATCATTCCTTGGGGAAATACACATGGGGCAGACAAAGCCAGACCCCATCTAGGTGGTTGAGTTCTCCATATATTCATTTGGGCCAAAACTTTCAAATGTCAGGTGCCTGGAGAGCTCATTTAATGAAACTAGTCAGTGGTTGATATTTTTTTCACCAGAAGTTGTGAAATATTATTTATGTATGTAGAAGACAGGGGCTTCCTGCCGTTCCTGTTTACTTGTGGGTTTAGGCAAGTTTCCTCCTTTCCAAAAAAGCAAGTTTTCCATAAAAGCAACTTTGCAACAGCCTTACTCCTTTTGTTTGGCACCTCAGGCAAAAAGCTTTTCATGGTATGGACATAATTTTCATTTTAAAACAAGTAGCTCAGATGAACAAGTTCTTTATGGAAAATACGGAAAAAAAAAAAAAAGAGGCAGTAAGGTATCCTTGGTTAACTTTTTAGTTATTTAAAAGTAGCTTGTTGAAGATTGAATATTTCTATGTTTCACTAGAGCCTTTAAATATAAAAGAGATATGAGACTATATCTGACACCATCAGGCATATTATATTAAAATTTATGAACAACTTCATCAAAAACCACTTTCCCTCTCCTGCATAGAGACAGATTTGTTCTGACATAAACGTTACATGGCTGGTTGCAGCCTCAGATTAATGCGAAGACCCTGGCGATTCCTTTTAGACGTTATTTTATGAAATAATACCTGTCAGCTGCTGCCTGATCCTAGAAAAGGGGGCAGGTTTTCCAGGTCATCTTGCCATCTGTCAGCGAAAGCTCATCTGTCCCTCCACATTACCACCTGATCTGTGCTAACAGGCCTCACTGGGAGGCCGGCTTCATTGGCCCAGTGGGAACCAGGGAAAGAGACTGTGTGAGGACATCACCTGTGATGCTGAGATTTAATTATCACTGAAGTGATGAAGATGTGCACACAGATTGAAATGCTTTTGAATAAATTCATGGAGCAAAAGATGCTGGGCCACACTCTCCTCTCCCCCCTCCCTTCCCTTTCTCCCTCTTTACCCCCAGCCCACAGCCTAGTATGCTCGCTAGTTCCAACAAAAGCTTTCAGATTCACCCTCAGTTATTTGTAAGTACACACTCAGAAAATACACACACATACACGCACACATATACCTGCAAACGCAGCTAAATATGCCCTTGAAAGTATCAACTTAAAGTGAAAGAGCAAACCCTGTACTTGGGAGAAAATTTGCCTCGGCCTTTTACAACAAACCTGATTATTTTCTGCCAAAGTTCCTTGTTATCAAATTTTAAAGCCGTATTGATTGTTGCTGGCTTGAAAATCAGATTTCATTGTGGGGCCAGCTTTTTACCTATGGTTTTACTCAGTCTGGGGTAACACAGGGCAGAGTTACCTGGGATCTCCTGCAGAGAGTTAATGTGAGGGTTCACAGTGGAGGTGGACGTGTGGTAGAATAAAAGGTAAGGAAGGGCATAGAAAGCCCCGGAAACTCCTGTGACTGTGGGCTCCCTCACGCTCCCCGAATCAATACCCTGCACAAAAGTTATTACAGGTCCAGACCTTTTTCCCTTCAAAGCTGCTTAGGCAGTATGTGGCTTTAATTCCCTCCTGTACAAAAATGTAGTTGATAATCACCTAGCTGGGGAAAGGATTTAGGACTAGAACAACAGATTTCCTCACAGATTACAGAATAAAACCTAGTTTCTTGGGATAAATCAGGATAATTAACAGCAGTGAAATATGTTACCCTCGTTGATTCATGCTCATGTGATACCTTTGTTAGGTGCAGCCACAGAGAAACATTTATGTCATTATGTGAGGCGAGATCTGATTTCTACCCTGTACTAAAACATGCTATGCTGCACAATACAAATTTTTATTTTCTTGGTTTGGAGGTGCCTGCCTTCAGTCTGGAGACCAATTATTAAGCAAGCACTTAACTCAATTGACTCCTAATTATCAAGTTACAAAAGAAAATGATACACTACAACTAGGCCTCTTTCCTGCCACGTTGTGAGCACAATTACATGACCCTGAACCATCCTTGACCACGTGGTTCTAAGAGATTACGGAATGTCCTTCCCACCGTCACTTAGAGAGCAAGATACCCCTTTCCCTGAGAAGGAAGATTTGGAACAACCAAAGAACACCCAAGGGCTTTTCCAGCCCAACAGTAAACTGAAATTGTATATGTTCCTTTTCTTTTTTTAAGGAAAATCGTGAGCAAACAGCGCCTTAATTCACATTTCAAAAATAATTGCTATAGATTCAAGACATTTATCATGTGTCACTAGAACCTGGGAAAGGTTATTTTTGTGGTACTTCAGGTCACAAACAAGAATGTGTTATTAGAAACAAACACACAGGCTGTCCACGAGTTTCCTGGGGGAGAAATAGAGGTCCGTTGGTTTAGGAAAGAAAGGTGACAAGAATGAATTAGGTAGCAGGAGTCCACAGAAACTAAACAAGCTAGGAATGGTTAGTTTCCAAAGTAACTCCTATTCATTACGTGATGCAGCTCTTGTTAGAACATATGGGGAAAGGACCTATAGTCACTATTATATTTTTCCAAATACTACTTTCATTATTGGAAATGGAGTGGATTTTTATAAACTGCCATTTCCCAATAACCCCCACCTCCAAAATTGAAATATAATCAGGAAAGAAAATGTTATTATCCTGCCTAGCCTTTTACCAATTGTCCATATTTTCAACCATTTTTGTTTTCAAAAATATATAATGAAATTATAATCTCTGGAAGAATTACTGTATATTGTATATTTTGTCATCAGGTGTATTATTGAAATATTGTGTCAAAATATTATACATTCTATTGAGCACTCAATGCCACCTACATTTTGTGACCATGCATTTAGAGATGCACATTTAAGTAATGGCCTATATCCCCAAGATATATGCCCTATAGCTCACTTGCACATATATTCTACTTATAGAAGACAAATGAGATTTATTTTGGATAGTTTTGAATGAGTGTGGTTGTTTCAGCTAGAGGTAACGTTAGGAAGTCAGCAAGGGAAGTAGAGATGGATGAAGTATGGAAGAAACATAAATAGCAAACTAATGAACATACTGAGTTTTTGTTTTTGTTGTTTTGGTTTGGGGGGGGTATAGGGAAAATTCTGTACAGTGCATCTGTCTCCTTGATATGATTTTGCCCTCTGGATGACTGGTCTAATTTTCAACAAAAGTCACCATCATTTGAAAATTCTTCAGTAATCAGTGAGAAGATGTCACATTTTTAAACTAATTCATGATGGATACTTATCTCAGGATAAATAATGAATAGGAAAAAAATATTTTTCCAGACATATCTTAGCTTTTTCCTTTTCTTTTGACAAATAAATTATAAAATTTAATAAACTTTTTTGCAAAGAGATTATTTATAATATGTTTAATTCTGAGAGTCTCTGGTCCTGTTTTGAGGTTTAGATTTGTGAAGTTTTGTTTTGTTTTTTTCAAAGTTGGCCTAGACAGCCCCAATTATCTAGACAGTCAAAGGTAACCTCCTTGTCTCCTTCTCTTAGTTTATAAAATTTGGGTTATTCTGTCTTATAATCAAGGAACTGGCATTTTCAATATTGCATTGTTCATGCACTGAGAGCTAGAACGTATATCACCGATAGTGGTTTATCCACTAGGCAGGCATCTTATTAATATTATGTGAAGAATGCAACCTATTCATAATTTGTCTTTTAGAAAAACTCTCCAGATAATTTGCAAGAAATGTCATATTACTTAATTGTCACTTAAAAAATGCAAAGTGAAATTTTGGGGAAGGCCAGTGTGAAATTTTGGGGAAGACAGTCTTCCCAGGTGAAATGCAATTGAAACAGAAATGTACACTTGAAATTGATGTTATTGTAAGGCGAATCTATAGAAAGAGCAATCCACTGAATAAACTGAGTAAATCAACTGAGTGAACCATTGTCAGCACTGGCATTCTTATATGTTAGAGAGTGGAATTTACCAGAGTCATGTTCAATCTACTTCTATGGTTTAGGAGAACATGAAAATTAACAAGTGTTCTTTTTTTTTCATCTAAAATCTCCACCCTTTTCTAAAATGCGGATATTAATTGTTGATGCATATATGTGTGTATATATATATGTACAATGATCACTAAATAAGCACACAGTACACACAATGACAACTTAAGAGTTTCCGAATGGACTTCTTTGTTAATCTGATGTGACAAATACTTAACAACTTCCCTACAGCTTTAAGCTATAGCCTCATTACAATTCTGCATAAACTAATAGACTCTTAGAGGTGAAAGCAGCCATAAATATCCTAGTCTGTGACGTATCGGGGAGATGAGGAAGGTGACTCGAGTTAAGGGACAGACAAGACTAGAACACAGGTCACTCTCTCCCTTCTTGGCAAGTTTAAAAAAAAAATAAAAAGACTGCAAAACACAGCTCCCACCCTGCAATTGTGGGCACATGGAAAAGTAGTAAAGACCAGGCCAGGGTAACTACAGTGTAAGGGATGGTCTCACTAGATTCTTACTCTAAAGATGCCTTATACCCTCCGTGAGTCACCAACCCCTGATGTAATTTTAATAGTGATAATGATAAAAAGACAGCCTTTCAATCTCCCGTTTTCCAAATAGTAACCTAAAAGGTCTAATACTGTCTTCTACCAACTGAAAACAGCCAAAGTAAAAATATAAAATGGGACCCTCAGATATGGCAAGTAGGTAACCTTTTTCAAACTAGTTAAAGACTTCTGAAGTACAAAAAATCATCCTATACACTTCAATGTGGATTTTGCTTTGCACTTTGAAATGGTTATTATTATACTTAGAGCTAAACAGACTGGTGAAATCCCAGGTCATGTGGTAAAATATATTTCAAACAGAGAAAAATGAGGCAACTTATTTATCAGCAGAAATTTTTTCTTGCCACGCATTGTGACAAAGAAAAGACAAAAGATTCTAAAACTTCAAATTGCATTAAAAAATCTTCAAGAGAAAATAAAGTATCAAAGTGGTCAAAGTTTACTATTCAGAGAAAGTAAAGGAAGGAAGAGAAGAAGGAAAAGAGAACAAGAGAAAAAGATTTCTATGCTCTGCCTGCAAGATACTGTTTCTGGACCACCTACCACCATAGTTTATCAACAAAATGAAACATGAATAATAAAAATGCAATTTAATAGCTATACTTTAAACACCTGGAGTATTTAATATGAACATTACAATGACTTAAAATGTATAGTTCTTGACATTAAAGGAACTTAAAATTTATTGAGGAACAGCATGACTATACAGAAATATCAATGAGAGATTAAATCAGACAACAGGGGAGAAAAACCGGTAAAGAGATGGCATTTCAACTTGACCCAGAAGAGCTGAGTAGATGATCAAAAGGCAGGGAGGAGAATGAGATTTCAAGTGAGAATGAGTTCTCACTAAGTTAGTCAATAGATATATTTTAAGCCCCTCTTTTGTTTCTAGCACTATATATAGAAGAACTCAATGGTGAACAACATAAAAAGAGTTCCTGCCCTCATGATGTTTAAGGTCTAAGTGGAAACACAGCTAATAAGTAAATAATTTATTAAATAATCACACATTTGAAGAGTGCTGTTCAGGAAAAGTACAGAGTACAATAGGAACAAATCAGAGTAGTTATTTGCAGATTTTCTTCCTAGATGGGGGGGGGGGAGAAAAAAGATGTAATTAGCGTTAAAGACTATCTTTAGCAGTGTCTAGTCTGGTGAGTTGTTTCAGTTTGCTAAAGCTGCCAGAATGCAAATATACAAAAAATTGGTTGGGTTTTTCAATGGCGTTTGGTTAGGTTACAGATTTACAGTTCTAAGTCCATGAAAATGTTCAAATTAAGGCTTCAAGAGGAAGATACCTTCTCTGAGGAAAGGCTGCTAGCATCCAGGGTTCCTGTGTCACATGGGAAGGCGCATGGTGACATCTGCTGGTCCTTCTCTCCTGGTTCTGGTTTCAGTGGCTGTCTCCAAATGTTTCTGGGCATTTCTCTTCTGTCTACCCTCTCTCTAGCTGTGTTTCTGCCTGTTATCCTCTCATAAAGGACGCCAGTAAAGGATTAAGACCCACCTTGAATTAGTGGGTCACATCTCCATGGAAACAACCTGATCAAAAGGTCCCACCCACAAGAGACCTTCCCCCACAAAAATGGAGTAAAAGAACATGGCCTTTTCTGGGGTACATAATAGATTCAAACCAGCACGTGGGTCAAGGAATGCTTGCCTGAGGAAAAGATCTTTAAATTAACAACAGGAGGATGAGTAGGCATATGTGAGTGAAGAAAGAAGCTGTGCAGAATTACAGAGGGGTCACCTTGTTCAAAGGCCCTTGGTGGCAGGAGAGAGCATGCCATATTTGAAGAACCAAAAGAAACCCAGAGGAAAGAACAGAGTGAGGAGGACAGAGTATGTTAAGAGATGAGGCCAGTCATCGTGGGACTGAGAGTATCTTCTTGACCAAAAGGGGGATGCAAAATGAGACGAAATAGTTTCAGTGGCTGAGAGATTCCAAATGGAGTCGAGAGGTCACTCTGGTGGACATTCTTATGCACTATATAGATAACACCTCTTAGGTTTTAATGTATTGGAATAGCTAGAAGTAAATACCTGAAACTACCAAACTCCAACCCAGCAGTCTGGACTCCTGAAGACAATTATATAATAATGTGGATTACAAGGGGTGACAGTGTGATTGTGAAGACCGTGTGGATCACACCCCCTTTTTCTAGTGTATGGATGAGTGGAGGAATGGGGATAAAAACTAAAGGACAAATGGGGTGGGATGGGGGGATGATTTGGGTGTTTTTTTTTCACTTTTATTTTTTATCTTGTTCTGGTTCTTTCTGATGTAAGGAAAATGTTCAGAGATAGACTGTGGTGATGAACGCATAACTATGTTATCATACTGTGGACAATGGATTGTGTATCATGGATGATTGTATGGTGTGTGAATGTATTTCAATAAAACTGAATTTAATAAAAAAAAAAAAAAGATGAGGCCAGTGAGGTAGTCAGAAATCAGATAATGCAAGTTCATCTCAGCTGTGCTAAACATAGTTCACCTTTATTTAAGTGCAATGAGAAGCCATTGATGGTTTTAACAAGTAGACACAAAGTGAGTTATTCTGGAGAGCAAGGGGCATACTGGGGAATCTTGGCAGATGAGGATTGCGCTAGCAAAAATCTGAGCCAGAATGTGAAAATTCCAGGAGACACAAGAAATTTGTTCTACTGTATTAATTGATATTGTGGAACTGTTGGACTTCATCACTACATCTTAACACTGTCAACCTCTGAAAACTTTTTACTTCCCTAAAATGTCATCATAAGTCAGAAATGATTTTCTGATGGTCTCCTCAAAAAGGAAATGAAATAATTCTGCATATTAGTTTATGTTTTGTTGAGTCTATTTGACTCAGCTATGTTTGCGAGCAACAGAAAGGGCCTAAACAGTTACATTAATATTGCTTCTGTACTTTCAAAAAATTCTTCCATTTTAACAGGTATGAAATACCTTATCAGAACTATCATCAGACATTCATCAACCAAATCATAGGATCATCTCTGGGCCATGACTATATTCTCAATAACATACTGAGAAGTGTATGTTGGCCAGGTTGAATCAGGAACAAACATCACTTGTGAGTTTTCATAAGCATTGAGTCCCACACTCAAGTGGCCCATTGTGACTAGAGCAACATATTTTTTAAAGATGCAGTGATGGACCAAGTGTCTGATCCAATCAAAAGGAGCCTGTTTTATTTTAGAGAAAGCTCCATGTAAAGATTCTAAAGAAACAGGGACTTTAGCTATTTTCTTTTAAATCAAAACCGGCATCTCCAGCTTCCTGAATAGTTTCATGAACTTCATCCTAAGGAAATAAAAATTTCCTAGAGCACAAACCATCTTTGGGGATATCTGTTGCGCTGCTCTCTGTGTGCATCAAGGGTCCACATGGAGACAGCATATTCTGTCAAGAAGATGAAGGACTTAATACACGATATCCCACGAGCACCCTGAACTGCATTAACAATTGTGAATATGGTAGTTTCCTTCATGTATATAGTTCTTTGAAATTTGTAAAAGATTATTTATATAAATTCTGTCACAATTTCTCACATTTAATGATAGAGACAATGAAACATAAAGAGACTACATGACTCACTCAAAGTTAGAGATGGAGGAAGTGGGAGAATTTCTGAGATTTCCTTGCAAATAGGGTCCTTGGTCTCCACATTATTTTCTGTTTTTCCAATGCAGCAAAGAATAAAGGGCTGACAGACTTTTTGCTAGCTGAAATACAACATGCAGGTGGAGGGAGGTAGATACAGACCCTTCTCTTGGGGTCAGGTGACATAAATCCCTAAACATGGTATGGACAATTAATTATTCCATTTCAGTGACTGAAGTAGATGTGAAGATGGCTGATTTCTGTGAACAATAATGATAAATAAGAATGATTGATAAATACGTATTTTCAATCTTAAATTCATAGAACAAATGTGTGAATTGTGCTTAGATTTCTGGTTATTTTTCTTGAGCGGAACATTCTTAATATAATATTTTAAATTGTGTATTAAAATTGTAAAGTGCCACACATTCTGAATGGAAGATAAAATTCATGCATTAGAGATACTGCTATGAAAGTCACTAATATGTTAAATATAGGGATCTCATATAGCTATTTTGATTTTTGGCTAAAAATAAGAATAAAACATAATATGACTTTAAAACTTTTAACTCACAGTCTTTTCATTTTTGCATAATTTTTTTCATACAATGAAAGTTATGCAAAAATTAAGAATGCTATGAATCCTAACTCTTTATGGAAAACTGGGCTCTGCAGTGCATTATAACCTGAGATAGTTCTGGATATATACTGGCATGGTCATAAATTCTCCACTAATTTGAAATTTCCCTAATATGCAAGTCTATTTCACATTGCTTTCTCTTCATTTGGAATATTTAGAGTATTCCTCTTCAATAATTTGAAATGTGTACAGATAGATTCATAATTTTTAATGAATTAGTTATAAAAATTCTCAAGAAAAATTCTCAAGAAAAATAAAAGGAGAATGATAAATTATACTTCTGAGTAACTGAAGAAAGCTGAAAGAAGAGTATATACTATCATCATTAATTCCTTTCTGCCTTGAAATTTTCTTCTTTCTGCCTCGAATGGTGTTTTCTTAAATAATCTGGCTTTTAAAAGTTTCACAATTATATGGAAAGTCCCATATGTATGAGTCATCTTTATTTCATCTTCTCACATTGCAGACAAGTTAGCAAGAATCAGATTTCATTCTCCTCAGCCAGAGCAGTTAGAGTCCCACGTGGACTCAAGGGATGTCAGTTAAGGTGATAGTGTTTGTGTGATTTGTGCAAAGTTAATGTACCGCCTCGGTTATGGGTTAAATGCCATTTACCATAAACTCCAAGAGAATTGGACATTCCTGGAATTGTATAGTCTCAACCGTTGCTTAAACTAAGTAGGCTAGCTGAGGTTTGGGAAGCTTTCAGTTCTGAGCTTCTGTGGTTGTTAACTCGGCTTGTCATAAATGCATCCAACCTGTATTTCCATCTGCAGTGTTGTTGATTTCCTCCAGAAAACACTGAGGCACACTCGGTTCATAGGCACAGATGATTGGGTTAAGAGCTTCCTTCAAGCATAATGCTGTATATGATTGAATGTGAACGACCACCTCTGATCACCCACACAGTGGAATAGAAATAAGAGTTGCCGAACGATCCTGAATTTTCTGGTTCATAAACAAATAGAAAATAACAAACCTAATATATTGAGTTTTATGTGCAATTTGGCCATGAAACAAACTTTTTTTCCTGCAACATTTAATGAGAAGCATCCCTCTCACTGCACTTCCAATTTAGATTTAAACTTCCCTGTCTCAAATAATCAATTACTTATAGTAAATGGAAAAATCCTTAAAAATTTTTAAATGGTTTGACATTTAATTACATGGGATTTTTGACCTGGCTAGACAGATAATGTTAAAACAGCTTCAATACTAAACAAGCCTGAACATGTGTGTGCTTGACTTTTATTAAACTCCTACTGAAGAAACAGATTAATTGGAGGCTGATTCACTGGTGAACAGGCGTTAAAGACAGAAGGACCTTCTCACATTTTGTTCTGTTATCCAGGCTTATGCCATCTCAGGTTGGCAAGGAGATCCCAACTGTAGTGTTTTGAAATATAACTGAAAGAAATTGTAGAATAACAGGTGCAAAAAAAAAAAAATGCAAACCACTTATAAAATGTTGATCTGATTCCTTCCTTTTTCTCGTACCAAATGGCCACCTGACACTTTGTGGACCCAGGTACTGCCCAGATAGCATTTCACATAATAGTAATATGTGGAGGCTGACCATGGAGGATCACACCTGCCATAATTATTCCTTACACTATTATTATTTTTTTCTTTCCTTTAGACAATGTCTAAAAGAGGATGGGTACAAGCTGTGAGCCTCAAAGTTCACTGAAGTGAAAGAAAATGTCCTTCTTGGCAGCTTTGCTTCTATCTGTAAAAGCTAGATTTTTATCCCTTAATGTTTTCTTTGCTATTTAATGGTTAATATCCTATAAGATAAGCAAGACACAAAATAAAATAGAAGAGGAACCAGGAACTAAGTTGCTGGTGATTTGGAGAAAGGCCCCATAATGTATTTTAAGGGCTTTCCCATGAATTATCTTAGTCCTACTATTTCTGAAATAGGTGTCACCAGATTTTTACATCTGGGAAAATTGCCTCTTAAGAAAGTTAAGAGACTTGCCTGAAGTATCTCCCAGTGTAGGTTGGGCAACCAGGACTCCATCCCAGACGGCTTGTCTCCAGATCTTCCTGGGACTTGTCTAGGAATGCGCCCTCGGGAAAGCCCCTCAATCCTTCTGGGTCTAAATCTTGTCTTCTTTCAAATAAGGATCCTGGAGGAAAGATCATATTTCAGTTTCCTTCCAGCTTCTAAATGTTATTTGGAGATTTGATTATAAACTACTAGAATTATGAAATAAGCAACAGATTAGTCAACAAATATCTTGTCGGAACTTGACTCCGGGCAACTCTGATCTGTTCAAATCCTCAAAGTCACTTTCAGTCTGCACGCAGATCTAGTTCACGTCACTTGGAGGTTCTGTGAGCTGGTTTCTTCTTAATGAAGCTCATTAGCATCATCAGTTCCTTCTATGTAATTACTTCTGCACAAGCCATTAACATACAAGTTGGGAGGCGTATAAGGAGTTTAGTGTTACACATTTAAAGTCCCAACTGTTAAAAATTCAGCATCACTATGAAAATTTGCATGGATTATATATTTCATCACATTTCAAAGAGACAAGGTTCATTCCAAGGAAAGAATACAGTCAACTGGTTCAAAGTAAAGAATCGGAAATTAAAGTGGTTTCTCTCGGGGTGGAGCTTGAACCTCAAATTATTGTATTTGTAAGTAGGGTAAAATTAGTTTACTTCAGGGAGGAAAAATGTAATGATTATTTATTTGCCTGTTTATGTATCTAGACCTTGTATCTTTCCACAAAGGTTTTGAGGCAACCCATAACATTACTTTGTTATTTTAATTAAGTGCCCTGAAATCACCTGGTAAATATTAACTGTAGTGTTAAAATATTCAAGTGACATTCACATCATTATAGCAATTCACTTGAAGCTAATACACACATTCATGTAGTTGAAATGAACCACAAGAGATACAAGAATAATAAATCACTAAGTGAGACACTTATTTTCAGTAAAAATTTTTTAAAATATTATGATTGACTATACTTTCTGCTCTCTCTCTTGAATGTACGAACTGGTTGTTCAGCTCTTCTTGCTTAGGTTCTATGCTGCATGACAAATAATTACCATGAAATACAGTTGAGAGCCATGCATGGTTATTTTTTAGACTCAGTTGCTAGTAGAGGAGTCCAGTAGGCTTTTCTATCCATGCTTTGCAACTGCTGATTGGAGACTTTCTAATGTAGAAAGAAAGTCTAAGAACTGTATAAACTTTTTCATATCTCAACATTCCAAGCCTGGTAAAACTGTTCCACTTACTAAATGATGTTATAAATATCAAGATTAGTTTCTTCTAAAATTACCAGTGCCAGGTGCATTCTGTTTCTCATGTCATATAATACTCTTTTACCAGTACTCACAGTTTGAAAGGTTTAAAGAATGTATAGACCAAAAAAAGAAAAACAAAACAAAACAAAACAAAAAAACCAGGAGTAATGATATTTATATTTGAGACCTGTTTTACAAGACCTACATTGGAGATGCTGAAGAATAGGATTGTTTTTTTTTTTTTTTTTGGTCTTGTCTTGATTTTGTTAGGTGGGGTAGTGTGGATGGGTGTTGATATGTATAGTTAAAAATTAGCTATTATCTATATCACAAATAGATATAAAAGTGTAAATATGAAAATCAGTTGCAAAACCAGTGTTATTGCATTTTGTTAATTACATTCTCATGCATAAATCTCAGCTCTCAAGATGTCCCCATAAAGTCTTTCACTAAACCTTTGTTTTAAAGTATTTGAAAGGACATCATTCCATGTGGGAATATTACATACAGCCACTGATTCAACAGTAACTGAGAACTTATGTACAAAACATTCTTTACATATTGACAAATATTTCTAAAAATTGAATTGGTATTTTTTGTTGTTGAGTGTTTCACAAGTGACCTTTACCTCTGTAGACATATGCAGTTTTCAGCTTTTTGGGTGAGACTTTCAAAATATTTTTTTAGAGTGTTCAATGTTAGCAGTGACATTTTTACAGTGATTTCAGAGCCTTGTAGTTTAGAATATTCTATTTGCTTTATTTCTAATTACTTATACCACCCTCGTTTTAAATATCGTGCAGATGTAATTGACAGTGATGATATACAATATGTATGAAACGAGCTTTTCCCTATCAGTGGTGTGTGTCATGCAAGACTCCATTGCAATATTTACAGTTAAACTAAACTTTTTAGAAGGAGCAAAATTGCATTTGTTTTGCAGATTTGCTCATCATTAAATGTGAAACATTTCACATTTGTCTTTTTGAGTAA
This sequence comes from Choloepus didactylus, assembly GCF_015220235.1. Taxonomy (NCBI): domain Eukaryota; kingdom Metazoa; phylum Chordata; class Mammalia; order Pilosa; family Megalonychidae; genus Choloepus; species Choloepus didactylus. The sequence goes on from NC_051315.1 coordinate 31,537,471, forward strand.
TTGGCTTTTTAAAATGATAAGGTGCTCTGAACACTTGTTATGTGGATAGGTCTGACGTTGTATCCCAGAAATCCATATGCCATACAGACAGAACAGAAGAAAGATATTCACAAGCATGTCACAGATTGGACTAAAGCAAGCCAAAAACCCAAGTGCCATGGCATTAACAATAGCACCAGATTTACTGTCACGATCACAATCTGTGCTGCATCACAGACAGAAGGAGAACTTTTGATAGGTAACACCTCAGTGTTTTTTTAATCTTTTTGGCAAATTATCATTTATCATTATATTTTTGCCTGCCATATAATATTATTACAATTATATTTTTTAAATGCAGGGTAAGTTTAATAGGCCCCAACAAAAGGACTGACTTATTAGCCAGACCATGTAGGATTTTTTTTAAAAAAAGGAGAGAGGGGAGAAGCAGAGATTCTGTTGTTTTATTACAGATCAATCTAAAGTTGGAGAAATTAGAAAACAGTTAAGGTACTAGTGAGGATTTTAGTCTCTTTTGAATTCAGAAAGGAAATGGTTTATAAATGACATGGGGAAACAAAAAGATTACCCCTTTGAGAATCTGAAAACTCTAACTTTCCAAAATAAGTGGTTTCCTAGGATAAAAACTCACACTAAATTTTATTTTCTCAATTGGAGGGGGTTGGGGGCGTTCTGAGATGTGAAATTATCCAATCCTTCCTGGTCTGGGTGCCTTTCCTTGGAATGCAGATATGAAGAGACCACAATTCACAGGATGCCCCAATAATTGCTAAGAAAGGATTTATAGAATCACAGATTGAGGCAGAGCCTCATGTTGAGCTGATTGAGGGAAAAAATTTAGAAACACTGCATATTGCTTCCTGGCGTCAGATAGAAAAACATCAGTCGATTGTTTTTCATAATTGAAGGCCACTTTGGGACCTTATTGAAAATAATGTTTCCACATATCTTTTAGCTGTCTAAATCACAGCTAAGAGAGATTTCTGGAGGACAGCATCAATGGGCTTGTAAAAGAATGCATCCCAAAGTTACTTCGTTTTATTAACATAAGTAAAAATAATATAGCTAGTTTCTCAAAGAATCAAAATGAGCCTTATGAAAAACCTAAGTATATGTAAGATGCTAAGCTATTCAAGTATAGTTGTGTGAAATGCAAAAGAATATCAATCCAAAATTAGTTTGAAAGTTAGTTGACTGAAATGAAGAGATTTCAATAACTAAAGTCAATTTATATTCTAAAGTAAGTAAATAAATATGTTTTAATCTTTTTCAAACCAAGTTTTTCCACCAAAATTTTGATCCCTTTTTATTCCTTCACCATGAAACCAGTAAGACTGTTTGGTTTCTAGTCTTGTATCAATTTGGAGACCTGTGCATACATTTTCTCTCAACATGCCAGTTAGCCAGCATCATTCTTCCTTAAAGCTCTGAGGATTAGTCATTGTTGACTACTTCCAATTCACTTATTTCACTTTCATGGGACTTTAATATATTTCTTCTAATTTTCAAACTCTATCAACTCAATTTTAACTTAGTAATCATCATCCCAGAGATAGACTATTTGAAGGATTACAAAGAAGTACATAATAGTTACTGCTTCCAAAAAAATGTATGGTGTTACTAGGGAGCAAACAAGAAACAAAAAGAAATCCACCCAAGATAAAATGAAGCAAATTGCTTAAGCTGTTTTTGAGAAAAAAAAATTGTGCAATGCATAATGATGGGAAACGGATACTCAAAATGGAAGAAATTTGTAAGTGAGATACCAAAACAGACCAGAAAAGGAAAACTTGAGTTTCAGGAGATGTCAAGGGAAGAGTGTGTTTGTGTGTATATAACTTCAAATGCAATTTTTATCAAGCTTTAGAAAATAAATTGATCTATAAAAGTACTCAGTCACATAATTCATTGAGTTTCTAGTCTAAGAGCATGAGGCAGATAACAACGGGGCCTACATTTTTCTCCAGAGAGATAGAATAACTACCCATACAAGATATTCAGTTGGGTGGTACACAAAAAGGTTCATCTATGATATGTAAGTGATGCTGGGATACGAGGGGTGGGGGGGGGGGGAAACAGGTGGTAAGCTAGCTGTATTATTCAAACCTTATTCAGGCAAAAGTATGTTGAAATATCTCTAATTTAAGTTGAGAAACCTGTAATTTTTGTGATTTTGTTTTGATTTGTTTTGCTTGTTTGTTTTATATTTCGGCTTAGACAAGAAACATGATATAGCTGTGGTATGAAAAAGTATTTAAAGGAAGGAAAGTCCAGAGGTAGCATGGGGGCAATTCTTGGCATGAGTAATCGGGCCTGAAATTTACTGATGCTTCTGAACACTGAAGGGACATTACAAAGGAGACATTATAAAGAATCATATATTGGGGGCAAAGGAGATGAAACCAACAAAAATGATAGAGTCATAGCAAGAATGATGATGGTAATGATGGTGGCATTGGCAGAATTATGAAAATCTGGAAGTTGAAAAAAATTTTAAGGAAGAATTTTTTATTGAGGAAGTAAAATTTTATATAGGCCCTAAGATAGGTATAGAATATGAATAAGTATATTGACAAAATGAGGTAGGAATCAAATTATAGACTGAAAATTTTGATGCACATCACTGCAGTTAATCTAATAGAAACATTTATATTATTTTCAAGGACATGCTTATCACCTAGAGCATAGAGTACTTGTAATTTAAAAATAAAAGACTGATACTGCAAATGTAGCTTCTGTTAGATTTTTATCAGTTTATCAATATTTCATTTAATCAGTCTTTGTCCAACTTAAAATGTAGACTACTAAGTCACAATTGCATTATTTATTCATCATCAAATACTTATGAGTCCTTACCATGTGCTGAGAGCAAGCTCAAAACAGTTCTTGGAGATATTCTAGCACAAAAGCAACTGAAGTAAGATGAGTACCTCATTGAGCAACAGAAAGAATGAAAATGAGTGAAATGAATTGAGCCTATAAAATAACAAAAGGAAAATAGGGGGTCTCATGGTCATGCTCTTACAATAAATGAAAGTTATTATTACTTGGGTTACAGTGGTAAGAACTTAAGCCTTTAGATAGAGACGGATTCTGTCAGAATACACCATATGCAATTTCTCAAATGTTATCTGAGATGAGACCCATATTATCAAAATGTACAACTTCTACTTGAACACAATTTGTCTGTTAGCTTTATTCTCTTTACTAATGATTCCAAAGTATTAAAATAATTTCTGGGAATTAAGATTATTTTAAATAACATAGTTACCCATAGTCACATAACTTGAAATGTAAAAAAATAAACCCTTTCAATACATTTTATACCAATTTAAAGTGGCATTGAAATAAATTTGATGTTATAAGGTAGAGCATCCTATAGCAAAAATAAATTCATTAAAAGAGTGCCTATGAGCAGATAGATCTTAAAAATGGCCAAACTCTGATTTTGAAAGTATATTTGATATCACAGTTATATAATTGTTCATCAAAAAATTCAAAACAGGCAAAATGATTGATAAGTATCCCTCTTCCCTCTAACTTAGCACCCAATTCACCTTTAAATGTAACTACCATTGGGCATACTAAATATTTTTGTGTATATACATTTATATGTGTATGTGTTTATGTGAGAGGATGCATGTATTTAAATATATATTTTGTTTTTACATAAATAAAATATACTATTCTGAAACTTATCTTCCTTTAACTCTATACAGTATTTCCATCTCAGTACAAGATACCTATCTCATTCTGTTTTAGATTTTGTTACTCTCACCTGAGAATTTATTTTTATTTTATTACCTAATCATCCCATTTTAACTTATCATTTGCAGATATATTAACCTTAAACCTGTCTTATAATTTTGTAATCTTCTTTTTTAATTCTATTTGGTTTTTGTTTCTTTACTTATTTTGCATTATTGCCTCCATCAAATTCTATTTTTTGCGTTTTTTCCCCCTTACGGAAATTAATTATTTTTGCAGTTATCCTTTGAAATCTAATTCTTACTTTATTGACTTAAGAGGAATTAACTGATGCCTTTTATGAAAAATGAGAAATGTGTTCCTCTTACCTTCTCATAAACTACCTATAGACTCGTCAGTTATATTTTTATATTGTCAGGTTTATAATATTTGAATTTTGTTCTGATCACTTTAATTCCCATAGATTTTTAGGTTAAGTAAGGATTGTCTTCATTTAATGCCACAACTTCCTTACTTGAAAATATTTTCTTTGAACTGTTTTGATTGGTTGCTTTTGGTTGCTTATAACAATATACGTTATGAGAGCCATGCTACCCAAGGAAGTCTTTTCGGTGACTTTATACATGAACATAATCTTGGGTAGGTGCAATATACTTGGGTCCTGATTTTATTTCTACCAGGACTCAGTAGGCTTTCTCCACTGTCTTCTGGATTTGAATGTTGATGTAGAGAAGACTGATGCCAGCCTGTTCTTTGGCCCTAATAATAGACTTCATATTTCTGCCTAGATGTCCACAGGACTTTTTTTTTCCATTCATAAATTCTGGTAGTTCTACGAGGACATGTCTTTATTATTTAAATTCTGTGGCAGATTTTCCTGAAACACTGTGGCTCTTATCTACTTGTAAATTCAGGTTTCTCTCCATTTCAGTGAACTTTGCATGTCATATTGTTGAATATTTTTCTGTTGCATTTGTTTTAAATTTTCCTTTTCAGTTGGACCATTGATAAGGAGATTACATCTCCTTTGTTGATTTCCATATCTGTTGTCTTGCATACAATGAAACATCTCAGTTAATAAATTTCCTTTTTAGTATTTTGGTCACATCTTCACAGGTTTTGTAATTTAATGTTCATTTTTAAGAGTTTGTAATTTTAAAGTCCTATTTAGCCCAAATATTATTTAGAAGAGTATTTTCTGTTTGTTGTTATGTTACTATTTCCAAGGGAACAGATTCTTTTTAGCTTTTTTTTTTTTTGCTTTTAATTTCTATTTGTAGGATTTGTGATTAAGAGGTGTGACTGGAGAATATATTGCTATTTTGTGGCTTAATCTGTGGTCAATTTCTTGCAACTGTTCCAAATATCTATTCTTTTTTGTTTGTTATGATATGTCTTCATAATTGTATTTGTATCATTTTGTTCTTCAAATCCTCATGTTCCTACTTTATTTGAAAGTCTAATATATTATGGATTTTCAAATTTATCCCTGTATTTCTGACCATTTTTGCCTTATGCATTTTAAGCCAGGTAATCAGGTTAGCAAGATGGATACCCATCTCTATCCCTTGTGTGTTACTTAGGGCAATACTAGGTCCTGTGACATATGAACCCCAAATTCTCTGTGTTTGTTCCAAACACTCCACCTTCTCCTCTTCCATCCCCTGGTAACCTCTAATCTACAATCTACCAAGTATTTCTTGATTCTATCACAATCCATTGAGTTTGTTCCTGTGAGGCAGTGAATCTCATGGTCATTTAAGGAGTCAAGCTCCTTCCATCATATGGTTCCACCTTCCTCTAGGTCCTCAGAGCCCCCTTCATTCAATTAATTATGAGAAAGGGGATAGAGGATAGCATGGGAGAAGGTGAAAGACCCAGGGTTGGAAGTAGTGGGTTTACTATCCATATTCTACTAGCTACATGTAACTCCAAGGGAGGCTTGGAAATGTAAACTAGCTGTGTTCCTAAGGGGGGGAGGAAAATGATGTTGGTGAACAAATAGAAATATCTGGCACATCATTTAATGCTTATCCTCTTAATTTCTTTTGTTTTCTTGATGTTGAAAAAGCTATGTGTTCTTGAGAACATTTGATTGGTATAAATTTGCATCCTTCATTTTCAGCCTCATTGTCCCCTTTGTTTTATCTCTTGTGAATAATATGTTGATAGATTTGTTTTTAATCTAACCTTACAAGCTCTACTTATTAATGGAAAAAGGTACTCCATAATTTTAAGATGAATGTTTGATATTTCTTTGGTTTTAGTTTTTTGTTTTGTTTTGTTTTGTTTTTTACCATGGATTATATATTTTTCCTCACTGTTTTTCTTTTTAGTGACTAGAGTGACTTTTTTTGTGTGTGCATATTTTCAGCCATCTCATGTTTTGGAAATGAAAGCTCTATTTATAATTGTTACTAATTCTATGTTTAGCATTGCTATTTATATTATATATTTTATTTAGTTATTGTGTATTTCTGTCATCCATTGAGTAAGTTAAGACCTGTAACATAATTTCCCTCCTCTCAGTGCAAAGGAGAAAATATAATTCTGGGATACCTTTCATACAGATATCATTTTTGTTGTTTTCATAGGAATATAGCCAGAGAATGAGATTAATGCTTGTATTTGGTCTACCATCTTGATTCAATTCCTCCAGTATTCTCTCCAAAAACTATGATCTCATTGTTCTTTTTCATTTAATTTGTTTCCCTTAAGCCTATTCTCCATGTCAATAATACTGTTTTCACCAAAACTGTTCTACTTCTTGCTACCTTAATGTGATTTTAATTTATGTAAAGATTTTATTGTAATATTCAGTTCCTCTTTTGACCTCTGCAAAATTTGACTCCTGCAAAACATTTTCTAATTTTGCTAATGTATCATTTGTTGGCCATCTATTTTTACTCTTCTGTGCTTTTTACAATAGATTTAAGTTCACATATTTTTCCTTGTGGGTGTAAATGTTATGTATCTAATATTTTCTCCTGTTTCCTGTTTTCTTCTGATGTGGATTTTTTTATCTAACTCAGGTACTTTTTCATCTTTTTTGCTACCTCTTTTCTCAAGGAGTGGGAGCAAGACTTGCAGTGTCTATGCGTTAGTCCCATAAAATATGCTGTCTGTTTATTAGTCTTTGTAAAGAAATGGTTCCATTCAAACCCCAAAGAATTTAATCTGAAGAAAGTTGCAAATTTTGTCCTGGACAATCTCTTTCTTTATTGTTTACTCTCTCTCTCTTTCTCTCACACAGACACACACACACAATCTTCTCATTTTTAATCCACATGCTGAATGTGTGCACTTTCTTTCCAGAATTCCACTTCTCTTCCTTCTGTTGAGAACTCTGGAGAGGTCTATTAAAGTCCCTTCCAGCTTCAGGCTACGTGTATCTACACCTGCTGCTATTTTTGAGAACATATTATTATCTCTTAGGAATCACATAATCCCATCTAAAAGTTGAGAATGATTTAAGAATTGCCCAATGCCTACTTTCTTAGAACTTGTTCCCTCAATTATATTAATAGTCCTAAAATCATTTTTGCCAAGGATAATTTCAAGTGTATTTAGAACTCCACAAACATTTTTCTAAAATAAGTCAGTATTCGTATAAGTTTAAATGCCTCTATTAAGTGAGTAATTACTAAAAAGAAAAGAAATAACCTTTTAAACACAGAGAGTTTGCAGCATTTGATTAGAATTTTTATATACGTCTAAAAGAATCTCATGTTAATTTAACTAAGTTTGAAAACAGAAAGACATGATCACTGTAATGAGTGATGAAATAATATGTCAGCCCTTCAGGAAAAAAAAATCTTCATGCTGATGGGCAGGAATAGTGGTGACTTAAAAAAAATTACCTTCATCATTTTGAGATTTTTGTTCAGCTGGGACTATGGATAAAAGAGGAAGGTGAGTTATTTTCTTTTAAATCCTTATTTGAATTATGTATCTTACATGTATTAGATATAATATAATATAAAATACTCCGATAATGGCATTGTTTAATTACAAGCATTTGCTATAAGTGGCACTTATCTCTGGCACTTTCCTTTTTTCTGAATAAAGTAAAAGACATTACCTGGTTACCTAACTGGTAAAGGTGCCACCACCTTCCAGAAATAGCTTACTCTAAAGCAACTTTCTTATCAGAGAGAAGCTAGCCAATATAAAACATGTTCTTTGAAGATATAAGCCTAACACATTGACACATACATCACACACCCACACCTACCAATGGAAAACAACAATAACAACAACAACCTCATTAAATTTAATGAGGCAAATGGTGCTATTTTTGATGGGATACTAATGAGAGAGACTTTTTTTTTTTAACCAAATAGAATCTTATTAATTTATGTCAGAAACAGAAGTGGAGACACAGTCATATTAGAAGTGTTAATTCCACAAGGGAATATCTCCAGTAGTCCTTTAACCAGGCTTAACCACTTATTCAATCAAATTTTTTGAGCCTCATGTCATAGTTATTTGATTCAAGCTAATTCCTATATCACAGTGAAAGCTCCTTGAAGACAGGAATTATGATTATCCACCTATGTATCCCACATCATAGAGAATCATGCCTTAGACATTAAACTTCCTTTCTCTGTTCTGTTCAAGACATTCACTTCATTTAATTATCATTTTATATTTTAAAAATAAATTGATAAAAACAAAAAAAAATGAAATTGAAATATTTATTTTTAACCCATCCAATAATCATTCTGAAGCCAGTGTTGGTGTACATCACTTTTAAAAATAAAGTTTAATAGAATTTTAATTTAAAAGCACCATAGGAAGTTGTTTAAAATAAAAGTCATGGTGAATTCTCTTATGAAAGGGATATTCTTTATAACATGAGGAGCTTCTGCTTCATTATTTGTTTTTGTAAGCATGAAGATTCATGTGGTATTTTATAAAATACATATGTGAACACGGGCACAAATACAGTCACAATTTCAATTAGGACTAATGTAAAAAATATTTGTTTAATGTATTTATTGATCCATGGCAGTCTGTGATTGTTTATTAAAATGTATTCTCTTCTATATCAGCATTTTCTAGTATTCTGAAGGGAACACTACATATTTCATCCTGGGAGTTAAGAAAAAAATGGGAAAATGTGATCATTCATTCAACAGATATTTATTGAGCACCTACTTTTGTGAAGCATTGATATATGTACACATCAAGAATTAAGTTTGTTACTGAGCAGTTAATATACAGGAAACAATCCCACTTTATAGTCTAGTTTGCTAAGGTTGGCAATAGGCAAAAATATAAAATACAGTTAAATACATAGTATATTACATGTTGATATCACTACAAAATATTAAAGCAGAGAGCAAGGGTTAGAAATTTAAATAGGATGGCTAAAGAAGACCTCATAAGGGTGACAATTGGGTGATATCTATAGGAGATGGGTTTTATTAAAGTAAGGGTTAGGTTTTGATGTTGCCAATGATATATATGATCATGATAACTTCATCCACAGAAATAATAAAAATGATAATATAGTTGGAAAGGCTATATTACTTAGAAAATTTTAATTTTATATCTTTTAAAGATTCTGGCATGATTCATAGTCTTTAATTCTGTATTTACTAAACTTAATAAAATGCTTACCTAAATACAAATGTCTAAGGTAATCATTATTTGTGTGAACATAGGTAAATTAATCAATCACTTTTCTATCAAAAAAGATATCACTTCCCTGTATATGAACTTCATAAGTCTCTCTGTTACAGTTATCACATTGATTATTAGTTACGTATATGTTTATCTCCTATTATTCAATGGATTTTTTGACTATAAGGACCCAATTTATCTATCTTTTCATCTTTTTCTCAAAAGCAGAGTAGTGCATAGCACTCATTTACTTTAGGTGTTGAATAAATTTATTTACTTATTCATTCAACAAATATTCATTCAGTATTTTTCGTACTGGATATATAGTGGGGACTAAGAAGAAAATTCCTGAACTCATGGATTTTACATGCCAGTAGAAAATAGTCACTCACAAAATAAAAGAATATGTCAATATAAATATATTATGAGAAAAATAAAGTTGAGAAAAGATACAGAGAATGAAAAGGGGTCGAGAGGGTATACTCTTTTAGAAAGCATGGTCAGGGACGACCTCTCTGAGGAGGTAGTGTTTAAACAGAAATACGAATTGAAGGGAAAGATTTGAGTAAAGAGCATCCTGAAAGAGGGAACCAAAAGTTCAAAGACTCGACAGCTAGAAGGCTAATAATGTGGCTGGATCAGAGCAAGAAGACACAGCAGGGAGGAAAAGAGGGCAACAAGATTGAGTGTTCAGGTTTTAACCTTGTAGTCTGTGATAGAGAGTTTCAGTTTCCACCACTGGATGTTTTGAGCAGAGAAGTGACATGACCCTATCATTATTTTTTAGAGATTATTCTGTCAGCTTTGTTATGAACTTAGTGTAGAAAGTTAAGAATGGAAGAAAGGAGTCCAGTTAGAAGGCTTTTTTTTTTTTTTTTTTGTCATATAGGTGAGAGGTGGCTTCTGTCTTGGTCTAGAGTGGAAGTAGCAAAGGATAGAAATAGTAGAAGTGGATTAAATATGGTTTTACACAGAGAAACTCTTGAAAACATCTCTGTATTTTTCACACACTTGGTTTGAAGTGACTGTATTGATATAGAAAATAGTGATATTTGAATTTTATCACAGAAGTATCTGGAAGTTTTTAGATTCCAAAATAAAATATTAACCAGATTCAAGCTCTAGGAATGGTTAATGAGGATGAGTACTATCCTTTCATATATTTCTGATTGAAATTAATTTTACCAGGCAGCATTACCTGGTAATTTTTTAGTATTATTTAAAATTAACATCATATTTTTTTTCTGGGTGCCTGTAAGACTTTTTTAGTGTGTATGTAGTGTTCAGCTGTTTATTTATGATATAACAAGAGTGGTTTTCTTTGTATTTATCCTGCTTGGGGCTTGTAGTGATTCATGAAATCTGCAGCTTGATACATTTCAGCATCTTTGGAAAATTCTCAGCAATTAGCTATAAACACAGCTTTTTCTCAATCTCTCTGATTTCTCTTTCTGGGATTCTAATGATATATAATGTAGAATTTTTCTTGAATCTTGGGCTCTTTTTACTATATTCCATTCTCTTGTTTTCTGTGCTTCTGTATGAATATTTTATTCTAACCTAATATCAGTTTATTTTACTCTCAGTGTTTAATCTGCACTGAAATTTATCTTAACTTTAGTTATTATATTTTTCAGTACCAAAAATTCCGTTTCATCATATGTCATCCAGTTCTGTGCCAAAATTTCAATCTTGTCATTTATTTTTAAATATATTAATTCTTGTCTACTAACTAGATCATCTAGTTTCTTGAGTATCCATTTCTATCACTTTTTCCTCTTTTTTGTTGGTCATTTCCTTTCTATTTTCAAACTTATTTTTCATCTCATCAAGTACAGAATATTGCATATGAAAAATTGTAGAGTTAATTTAATGAGTCTGGATGATGATATTTTCTTCCAGAGAGAATTTATTTATTTATTTACTTACTTACTTACGTCTTTTCCTGGTGGGTTGCTGTATTTATGAGAGCTGGTCTATTTCTGGTTCACATTTATGCTTAGAGTATCATCCTTCAGGATCCCAACTGCAAGCCATTTTGACTCCCCACCGTGGAAGACGTAAACTCCAGTTTTGATCTCCAAGCTCTGTGAGACTGTCATCAACTCTCATCAGCTTCTCAGCCTACCAGCCACAGCTCTTAAATCCAGAAGGCTTCTAGGGAAGAAATAAGATCAAATTCTGGCTTCACCACTTTGGGCTTCTCTTCAAACCTTGGTTGACACATCCTCTATACCTCTTTAGCTCTTCAGTGCTTTTAAATAGAAGTTGTGTGTGTCTGTGTGTGTGTGTGTGGTTCTCTGGCAGAATGTTGATCTATAGCTAGTCATCCATTACTTGAAATGTTTTCTTTGATGAAAAACAAATTAGTGAATTCAAAGTTATTTTAGAGGAGTGTTTATCACCTTAGTGCATAGATAGGAAAACAACAATAAATAAATAATTTAACAAAGATTAAAAAGCTTAAGGTTATTAAAAAATCAAAATAACCCCAAAGAAAGAGAAATAAAGAATTTAATAAAGATAAGAGTAGAAAATTATGATAAAAAAAGAACAAAAGGAAATTTTATCAATACAACAAAAGCTGGTCCATTAAAAAAAAACATAAAAATTTAAAATGACAAAATTTGACAATTATAAACAAAGGAAATAGGAAAATATTTCTGTAACTGACTTACCAGAAAATTTGCATAAAACTTGGTTGATAACTCAAAGTCTAGATGAAAAGATTAGTTTTAGGAAAATTTAAATCTACAAAATTAACTCCAGAAATAAAAATCTAAATAGAAAATTATTGCAGAAGAATTTGAAAAGGTAGTCAAAGATCTATACCTGAAAAAGTATCAGAAACAATTTTTTTTTTATACACAGGAGTTGAATCCAATCTCCAGGAAACAGGTCTCTCTCATCTTATATAAACTCTTTCACAGAAAATATGGAAAGCTTCCAAATTCATTTTGTAAATCTGGAAAATAAACGCCAACAACAATAGCATGGCAAAGGAAACTAACTGCAGACCTATCTTAATGATGAATACAATGTGAGATTTATAAATATATTATTAGCAATTAAATCTTATTGACCAAATAAAATACTTATTTCAGCAATGCAAAATGCAAGTATCTCTTACATTAGGATATCTGTTTTTAGAACATCTTTTCTATAACTGATTAAAGGAGAAACACCATATGATCATTTCATCAGATGTTAAAAAAAGATGCTTTGATGAAATTCAGTATTTGATTTAAAAAAAATGAGTATACCAACAATAGATATAAATATCTTTAAATAAAAGACTGACAAATGAAAAAAAAAAACAAAACTAAAAACCATGTGACTAAAGACACCGTGAACAAAATAAATAAAAAAAAAAAACAGGCAGACGGAAAAAACAGATCAGCAAAAAAATGGCCAATCCAATGTATAGAAAGACTTCCAAATGAATACGGAGGTTATTTATGAAGAGTTGACACTAACTTGGGAAATAGATTTTTCAGGAAAGATAAAGACCTGGATGCAAAATTAGATGAAATGTTTTTTGCTCCTACTGATAGAATGAGGTTTTATCTGCCACGATCATTAGGACAGGAAACTCAGACCAATAGAGAAGGTAAAGTTTTGGTATTGATAACTCTATTTTCAATTTTTATTATCAGAAAATGTGCATGACTTTTGACGGGATTACTTAGTAACACCTGCTATTTTAGAGTCAGTTTGTAGGGACCCACCGACCTTTCTTAGTCCTTGGAGAAATACTTGGTGTAGTGCAGATGATGGGAACAGGGAAACAAGTGGTTGTGGATTCTTGGGCATTATCAGGAACAGGAATGGCCAGTCTTGTATTAAACCATGTGATTAAAAAAAGGGCTCCCTGTCTCCCTGTTCTTTGTTTAAGTCATATGTTCTCTTTTGCCTGCAGATACATAGTACTCTAAGTTTCTGTCCGTCCAGCTATCAAAATTCTCTTTCAGAAACCTAGGATTAAGTGTATCTATATATGTAAAACTGTAAAAGTTTAGTAAGAAATATAAACAAAACTTTAAAATAGTGAAAGACATTGTAATGGAGATAATCTTATCATTTGCAAATTTTTAATTCTACCCAAATTAATATAAAATTAATGTACAATCATATCAAAATCCCAATGGCATTTTTTGGTGAACAGAAGAACTGTTTAAAATTCACTTGAAAGAGTTAGAGTCAAGAATAGTTATAAAACCATTAAAACAGAGTTCCAAGGAGGAAATATGTGCAAAGTGATACAAGAAAAAAACTGAAGTAGCAATAACTGTAGGTTGAACTGACATAAATCAAGAAGGAGATCATGAAACTTCGTAGAGAGCCCACAAAAAGATCATGGCATCTAGATGAAAGCAAGGAAATCAAAAAGCAACAGTGAGAGGAAAGATTAACCAATCAGTGGTGCTAGATAGCAGGTTAATTATTTGGAAAAATTTTAAAACAGTAAATTCTCACTTATCCATAAAAACAAATCCAAGAAGAATTAAGGATGCAAATGTAAAAATTATCAGATCATTAATAATAATGGAAAAAATGGGTCAAAAGCAGATACCTGAATAACTAAGGAATTTCTAATCATTAAAATATAAATTGGAAAATCATAAAGAAACAATTATTAAATTTACCATACAAAAATTAAAAATAATACTTTTATTTACAAAGATTTCATTTAAAATACAAACAGAAAATTGCCAAAAATATTTGCAGTAACGATGACCAAAGCTTAGTAGTTACTAAAGTTTTCTTTCAAATAAATCTTTAAAATATTGTAGTTGAAAAATGTAAGAGAACACTAGCAACCATTTCCAAGAAGAAAAAAAGCAAAAATGGCTAATTATAACAGATATGCAAACTTAACAAAAACGTATCTGCTACCAAATTTACAAAGTATATAAAATTGTATTTCTTAGGAGAAAACATAAATTGAAATGCTCCCACCCCTAAATTTTTGGTGAGATGTTACAACATGGAACAATCTTTCTAGAAAGTAATTAGTAATGCATTTCAACAGCCTATCGAAATTGTATTATTTGGCCTAGTAATTCTCTTCCTAAGAATTGCTTCCAAGAAAAAAAATCAGAAATATTAACAAAGAAAAAACTACTCATTGACAGTCAGTGTGGCCTTGTTTTGTAATGACAAAAAAATGGAACCAACTAAATTATGGAAAAATAGAAGAATAGTTAAATATATTATGGAAAATCTCTATGACTAAATATTATTGTATTAGTTTCCCAGAGTTGCCAAAACAATTTATCACAAATTTTTGGCTTAAAACCACAGAAATTTGTTCTCTCACAGTTTTGGAAGCTGGAAGTCCAAGTCAAGATGTGGGTAGGCCCATGTTTCTTCTGAAGTCTCAAAGAAAGAATCCTTTCTTCTCCTTCGTAGATTTGGGTGGCTCCTGGCAACTTGGTGTTCCTTGGCTTGTAGCTGTGTCACTCCAGTTTCTGTCTCCATCTTAACATGCTTCCATCCATGTGTGTGTCCGTGTGTCCACTCGTCTTCTTATGACACCAGTCATTGGATTTAGGGTCCACCGAATCCAGTATGACCTCATCTCCTCTTGATTACACCTGCAAATACCCAATTTCCAAGTAAGGTCATATTCACAGGTAATGGGTTAGGACTTGAACATGTCTTTTCAGGGAAACACAGTTCAAACCATTACAATTATGATGCCACTAAATTGATGCTCTCAAAGAATAATGCCATGCAAACTGGGCCAAAGGGTAAAAGTTGAAACTGACTGTGTGTTAAAACTTCAACTTCCATGTGAGACCAAGGGAACAAATGTTTATTTGGTGTAGGATCTGTATTTTCTATACAATATAACTTCTACAGTCAGTTTGTTGAAACACCACAATTACATGGAACTTTGAATAGGAAGTGAGATATGGCAGGTCTGTATAGGTTAGAGTGAAATGGCAACACATCACGAAGTAATTTGGATGGAGAATAAAAATATATATTTGGGGCCCCCCTGAGATGCTGGGGAAGGATGTGAAGGTGTTGGACTTCCTCACCTGGATTGTTGCTGTTGTTCTCACAAACACTGGGGACTGACAGCTTGATGTGCTGAGCCCTCTGTCTTGGGGCTTGCCCCTATGAAGCTTGTTACTGCAAAGGAGAGGCTAACCCTGCTTATAATTGTGCCTAAGAGTCTCCCCCTGAGTGCCTCTTTGTTGCTCAGATGTGGCTCTCTCTCTCTAACTAAGCCACCTTGGTGGATGAACTCACTGCCCTCCCTGCTATGTGGGACCTGACTCCCAGGGGTGTAAATCTCTCTGGCAACATGGGATATGACTCCCGGGGATGAATCTGGGCCTAGCATTGTGGGATTGAGAACATCTTGACCAAAAGGGGAATGCGAAATGAAACAAAGTAAAGCTTCAGTGGCTGAGAGATTTCAAATGGAGTCGAGAGGTCACTCTGGTGGACATTCTTACGCACTATATAGATAACACTTTTTAGGTTTTAATGTATTGGAAAAGCTAGAAGTAAATATCTGAAACTACCCAACTCCAATCCAGTAGTCTTGACTCTTTAAGACAATTGTTTAACAATGTAGATTACAAGGGGTGACAGTGTAATTGTGAAAACCTTGTGGCTCGCACTCCCTTTATCCAGTGTATGGATGGATGGGTAGATAAATGGGGACAAAAACTAAATGAAAAGTAAGGTGGGATTGGGGGGATGATTTGGGTGTTCTTTTTTATTTTTATTTTTTATTCTTATTCTTACTCTTTCTGGTATAAGGAAAATGTTCAAAAATAGATTGGGAAAAAAAAATAGATTGGGATGATGAATGCAGAACTATATGATAGTACTGTGAACAGTTGATTGTATACCATGGATGATTGTATGGTATGTGAATATATCTCAATAAAACTGAATTAAAAAAAAAAAGAATAATGCCACAGAAAAATTCTCATGATATAATGTTAAGAAAATTTTAAAAGCAAGATATATTGAATATTTAATTTGACGTATATATAACCTATATATGGACATATATATATATATGACCTATATATAACATATGCATTAAAAAGTCAAGAAAGATATACAATAAATCTTAACAGGCCTACCTTTGAGTAGTGTGATTAGAGGTGATTTTTTAATTTTTATTTTTTATTTGCATCTTTCAAAAATGTTCATAATGTTTATGATCAGAAATAGTTTGTTGTATTTTATCAGAAAAAGTAATATTATATTAAAATTTGAACAAATAATTCTAGAGAAATATTTGTCTCCATTTAAATATTTGAAAGTCTTAATCTAATGGAATAACATGGTCATTAAAATTTCAGATCTTAGGCAGCAGGTTTAGGGAATTCATTTGTCATCTCCAAAGAGGCATCTTAGCATACCTAGAATCACACTATGTGGCAATTAACAGTACTGCCAATATAAGCTTTAAGGTCAGGTCAGCATATGGATACTAAAGTCTCACTTATGGGAAATGTGGAAAAATGCAGTTGATCAATATATAAGGATATTACCCATGTTTCTCAAATGTATGGGAGTTTTAGAATATAACAATAGTCAGCTATGTAGAAGAGACTTAATTTATTACCCATTTTGGGGGCCTGAGAATTTGGGGAAAGAATTCCTGGGGAGAGAAGGAGAAGAATGGATAGCAGTAAGGGAAAAGTAAATTCGTAGAGCAGTGTTCACCCTGAACTGTAGTCTTGTCAAAGATGGATAGAGGAATCAGGATAGCTGGGGGGAAATTATTGAATTTATGGAATATACCAGCTCATTTTTCTGGCCTTTTGCCATCAAAATGTCTGGATTCCATTTCAAGAACACTGTACTCCACATAGAACATACATTTCTAGTAGTTTTGCTGGGAGACAGATGAGTAAGTTCGACCATGTTTAATTGCCAGAGTGGTGAGTGTTCTCTGCAAACCTTGTTGTAGCCCAGGCCTCTGACATAATTTCCCAAGATGTCACTGGAGCACACTTTCAAATCTTGCCAATGTGGGTTCTTTGAGGACCTGACTTTCCAAAATTTTCTTCAAGATACCATATCAGTATCTGCCTACCATCATGGGAATGTGAGGGCATTGGTAGATAGCACAGAGAAGACCATGGGATCGTATTCTCTGATAATGTTTATTCCACAGCTGTGATTTGTGTCCTACAAGGCTCTTGGGACGTAAGCCACATGTGCTGTATTTGCATTAATGGGAACTTGAGATGGAGAGACCATAACACTATTAAAATGTTTAGCTTTCCTTCTCCCATCACACAGACACATGCTAATAACTACTCCCAGACCCTGTATCATGATGCTGCCATCTCTGACTCTGATTGTTTGCCAAGCTTTTAACTCCTTTGGTTTTTCCCTCTTCAGATAACGGTGAAGTATCACAAATCTATTCCAAACAGCACATTACCCCAAGTCTTTGTTTCTTCTTTTATAAAGGAACTCATGCTTTAAGATGTATTTAGAAAAGCCAGGGACTAAGCCAAATTCCAAAGAACCACATCCTAATCACACTTTCAAGCAGCAGGAAATGACTTATCAGTGCACAATCCCCATACAAGCTGATTGATCATCCAACATGAAATAACAAGGATATTTTAACAAGTCTAAGTTAAGTATTGTCAATGTTAAAAATCACTTGTTGCACTGAAATGGTTCATTTTCAGGTATTCTTATCAACAAGCTGCTTGAATGCAAGTATGGATTATTGATTGACATTCACGTGTCTGGTAATTTAGGTGGGTGAGGCAGATAGAAGTTAGAGTTTAAGGGTCAAGTGGACAGTGAGGATCAGGGAGCTTCTCAGCAGAGACCTGGTTCCTGAAACGGGGTACTGGCAAGGACCCCTGACAGCTGAGAGAGTCTGACACACTAGGCAAGCTACCAGAATAGGGAATCATGAGCCCAGAAACAAGATGAGGACACAGTGACAGAACTGAACTTCCATGAAGACAAGATATTCAGGACCAGGTGTTTTCTCAACTATCAGGGCCCAGGATCATGTCCAGTCACCCAGGGATGTGTTAAACGTCCCCAAAAGCCTAGCGCCTGAATTCAATGGCAGAGAAGCAAGCTTTCCGAGCTGTGTAGAAAAGAGGACAAAAAGACTGAGAACTGGAAATTGCCTGACAAAGCCCAGAAGACCAGAGAAAAGGTCATCTACCTCAGGTAGAAGTGAAGTATTTTCTTTTCAGAATAGATGCATTGGCACAGCCTTAGAAGACCCTGTGACAGCTACAGAAATTCCAATACCGACCCAGCTTTAAGGGAATATCACCTCTCCTCTGACACTTTGGTATGGCTCTACTGATATATCCCTCACTTTTTTACTCATACCCGATATACCAAATTAAACATTTTCTTAATTTCAAGGCATTTTGTTGTCTGGGATGACATAACTCTACAGTATTAACCTGAGACAACTCAGCCATCATTCATTGCATAAACCTTTATCAAGGGCCTGTGTTGTTTCAGGTACTTGGCTGAGTGCTGGGGACACCTGGTCTTTCTCATAAGGGAGCTTAGAGTGTAGCTTTATGGATCAGGCAAGAAGTTAGATAAGTATAATAGTAAGATACACATCATGGTAGAGTAAGTACAGGTTGCTGGAGGGACACCTCATTTATTACCTCCAGGGGTTAGAAATGCCTTTCCTGAAAAGATAACTTCTGGGTAGTTTCCTCAATGAAGAGTTTGCGAAAATCCAGGGGACAATCGACAGTCATTCAATTTTTGAATTCTTACTGTGTTCTAGGCACTATGCTAAATTCTTTACCTGAATTATATTTCGTGTAATCTGCACAATGGTTCTATGAATTAGATATTATGATTTTCCTCAGATTATAGGTGAGCATATTGAAACCTAAAGATTCTTTTTAACTTATTCAAAGTTGCATAGTTAAGTAGAGGAATTTAGAGAGTAAAACAGGGACCAAGGCAGAAAGAGCTTTGTAATCCATAATGAGGAATTTAGGTTTTGTACTGAGGACAATAGGGATCCATTCTATGACTTTCAAATGACTTGGAACAGATACGGATTTGGATAGATCATCCCACCATAGTTTACAGCCACAGGTCCCAACAAATCACCCGTGGAGCTCTGTAAGCTAACAGATTCCTAGGCCCCACTCCCAGGATCTGATTATTTAGGTCTGATTCTTTAGCATGAGAATCTGTACTTACAAAAAAAAAATGCCAGGGATGACTCTGTCATCAATCATATGAGGAATTCACTACTGAGTGGATGTAGAGAAGGGGTTATAAAGCTGGCAGTAGAGAGAGCAGGCCAGAAATGATGATGGGCCAGATTGGAAGAGATACCAAGAGAGATGCTTGAACTAGAAACATAGATTAGAGATTTATCAGTTTATAACTCTGATTAAACAAAAATAGGAGTAGATAATAGCATTTAGGAGTATGTCTCTTAGTGAGAAGACTCATGGCTTATGAGAGAATGCTGAGGACCATCTAGATTTATGGGGTGAGTGAAACAAAGACAGTCCATAAAGCGGGCTTAGAAAGGGCTTTATAATGTCTTCTGTAGTTGTCATATTTTTTTTCCTACCTCTAAGCCAGTGTACAAGCTGTTCCCATCATCTATTATCTTCTCCCTCTCCTTTCCTTCTGCTCTAGCTCATCTAGATTGTGTGATCTGTCTGCAACATTCTTCCCCGAGTACTCCAGGCTAACCTCAGAGAAACCTGAGTTTGTTCTATAAAAATTAGTAATATGTCCAATCTTGAATCATGATTTAATTGTCCTTTTCTAATTGTTTTCCTGTGTTGGTCTTGTGGGCCACACTAGGTTATAAATTTCTTAAGAGCAAGGGTCACTCCTAAGTTTTTCTTGTATACCTTGCAGTTCTTGGAATTGAACCCTAAAGATCAATGCTTGCTGATGACTCCCCTCAGTGTTTTGTGTGTGGAGTCATGATCCATATGTCCCAATTTACACCGAATGTCCTAGTTTGCCTCTATTGTCCTGGTATAATTGTAAATAGCATATTCTTTTGCCTTCAAAATTGTCACAGTTTGGACAATATATAGCCACTCTACTGAGAATGCAGCCAATATTTTTTAATATAGAATGTTTAAACATAATATTTCTTACACAAATATCATTTTTGGGGGGGAGTCAGGGATATTAAGGTGTTTTTGCACATATTTAGCATGGACTGATGTATCATTCCAGATTTCTCCATTTTTAGGTGGGTAGCCTTTTGCTCAATTGATAGATTTTCTTTTATTATATATCACAGGTGCTTTACTTGGTACACAGTACCATTAACTGAATTAGAGCTTTATAAATGTCAGATTCTTTTTCATTTGTGTTTTAAAGATGAGCCTTTTGAGTAAACAGTTAAGGATTTTTCCCAGTAGACAGAACTATAGTTTTATGGACAGTCTCAGGAAGTTTTATCAATATTTCTGATTCATTTAAACCTGTAATTCATGGAGAATAAACAGAAATTTCTTCTCATTCATAACATTTCTGATTATACAGAGCTAATCTATCATCGTTATGAATGATTATGTTATTTTATAGACACAAAAATCTAGGTCTTCAAGCTCATGATTAAACAGAATTTCCAAATTATCAGAAACCAAAAATAGGTTTACTATCATATTAACTTTACTTCTTGAACTATCTAGTTTAGGTTCCAGACAATAAAAATTAACTAGCTGATCCTTGAATTCCTACCTAATCTTTGTTACATTTCTTGGACCACATAACTGGACAGCAGACGAGGAATTAGAAGTATCATTTTTTCTTGTGATCCACACACTCTCCAAGGGCAATTTCCAGTACTCTCATTTCCCAGGACAAAGTGGCTTAAGTTCCTGTGGGAATAGTTCATCTGCACCCTGGCTAATCTGTTTACTGGTACAGCACAGAGACACTCTGTTTATGTCTGACAAAATAGTTATAAATCACACTTCTCCTTCAGATCATAAATACACATTTATCTTTAGAATGTATCACCAACTGAGTCATTTTGATGTAAATATTGCACCTCTTAAATATAATGATGATAATAGAGGCTGTGGATCCACAGATTTGCGCAAGTGCTCCCTTTTCAGCAACTGAAAATATTTAAATCACAGAAGCTTTAACATCCTATGAGGAGTGGTAGACAGACATGTCAATAGAGTGGGACCTTTGAAAATTGGGACTGTTTTCTTTCAGCAATGAATAAGACAGATTCACTAATTTCTGTAAGGGAATTATCGAGCATTTTCTAAGTTGGTAGTTTCTAGCTACCTTGTGGCGAGCATCCCCAGAAGTGATGGATTCAGAGGCAGTTCTCAGCTCCTTTGCTCATTTCAGCTCTGTCCTCCCATAGAAACAGCTATACGGAAAAGTGTTGAGAATATCACGAGGTAGGGAAGAGTCTGCCATATTTTCTCATTTAGTCAGAAGACTTGCTGGAGTAGTCCAGCTTTCTGGGACAGTTAAAGAGACCACCTTTGGGTTGGAGGCCCCCAAGACCACTGAGTTTTTACTTTGTTGTAGCATGGCCACCCCTCACTTGTTAGCATCCTTGTCTGGAAACCATCTTGGTTGGCTGTAATTTTACTTGAAGATTAAAGCACAGATTTTTATGTGAATTTTCTGTTCTCTGGATGTAAAAAATATAAAATACACCTACATTCACTTCTAACTAGCAGTATTGTAATTCAGCAGATTTCTGTTTTTCACTGAAACCTGGAGTTGAATTGTCTTGAGCCGGAAGGCATTCAAGCTGCTGTTTTGCATTCAGCTATATTTCTCTATAAGCATCTAATTGTTTCAAAAAGTGATGTACAGTATGCAAAAACCTGAATCTAATGCAAATAAGTCTGTACAGCACTAAAGTTAACAGGTGTTCTCATTAATGTAAGTAGACATGGAACAATTCTTGAATGTTTTATAAACACTCATAATCATGGCCAAATATGTTACAATAGCATAGAGATACTTACATACTGCAACATTTTTTATTCTTGTTGTGCAATCTCAGCACTTATTAATAGGAGGCGTGTGAGTAATTAACTGGGGGCAACAATACCTGCTTCTGCTTAAGTCACTGCATTTTTAAATTAGCTAATACTTCTAAAATTATTAATAGCATTACTACTGTTGCTTCTCCTAGTGTTTGCTTCCTTATTAATCTTAGTGCTTTATTGAAATTAATTCCTGCAACACTGATGGACCAGCCATGAGCACCTTTGCTTTATTGAAGCACTCTGAAGACTTGACTCATGGTTATAAAGATTAACTTTCAAAAATCTTGAATGTGTATCCAATTCCCCATACCATCAACTCTAAATAGAAAGGTCCACACATAGAATGAGATTCTTGGATGATCTACCATAGATTATCCCTGCAAAACACATGGGTGACTTTAGAATATGCTCAAGATGGACATCTGATTCTATGGGTATCATTGAAATATAGACCTTCTGTTCATGCTTCCTGATCCCTCTGATTTCGGTTGGATTGTCTGAACCCAATCCATCAACTGTTGGGAAAATATAGACTTCAGACTGCTGTTCCCAGTCTGCAAAATGGATAGCATACTGTACTCTAAGAAAATGTTATCAATAGATGACAGAATAAACTACCTATGTTACCTAAAAGAATGCGGGTGTATTGCAACCTTCAAAATTTTATTACGGTGGAGGATGAGTTAAACATATTATACCATATCAAACAATAGAATATTATGCATTTGCTAAATGAATAAAGTAGATAAGGTTTGTCTGTTTATTATTTTCTCAGTGCCTCTTATGTGTGGGTTGTTCAGCCAGACACTGGGTGTACATTTGCCCTTCTTCTCAGGGTGATTATAGTCTAGTGGTGGGAACAGAGAAATCAACAGGACTTTGCAATGTAAAATAAAATGTGTCATGACAAAGGAGGAACAGGACATCATGGAAGTGTTTAGGAGGGACATCTATTTCAGCCTTTCTTGAGGACGAAACAGTCAAATTGATTTGAATGGTGTGATAGAGGAAGTCAGAGGGTTCTGGGAAGTGGGAACAACCTGCTCTAAAAGAGGACATGAGAATTGGTGTGGGAAAGCCAAAGAATAGAAGAGAATTTCCAGTATGGCTGGATAGTAGAGAGGCAAAGGAAGATGCGGAGTGGGGAGGCTGCAGAGCAGGTAGGTGCCCAAACACACAGGCCTGACAGGCTGAGTTAAGATACTGCACTGCAGTGTAACAGCTGTGGGGAATCTCATAATGCTCTCAGACAAAGTAATGGCCTGATCAGATCCAAATTTCAGAGAGATCACTTTGAGTGCAATATGGAGTATGGATTTGATGGGGAAAGGCGATATGGGGAGATCAAAAGATATTGTTACTAAATCTACATTAGAGATGATGGCAGTGTAGATGTTAAGTGCATTAAAACAACTTCATAACAGTATGCATTAAACAGTATTATTAGAATATAAACATGCATATAATGTTTATTCATGGGTTAAGAAAAGTATGGAAGGATATACAACAAGTCAGTGTACCTTGGGGAAAGGGAGATTTTATGTTTATGTTACATTCTTGTATTTATTAAAAATTTTTCAGTTGAGAATTACTTAAATAATGACAGAAATAATAAAGATCTTTCCAATTTGAAAATAGTGGGGGCAGCATGTTCCCAAATTCCATATGACTAGATGAGTAATTGGAGCACAGTTAAAATAGCTCAGGGTAAAAGCTGGTCTGTGGTTGGAAGTGAGTGACTGATGGGTACCAGCAGAACAGGCGTTCTAAGATGATTAGTTTATCTAGAGACAACCACTCGCCCCACCCCAAGTTTAAAAATTAACTTTAAGAGCAGTAATACTCTAAGCTGATATCTTTATACACCAACTGCTTCGATTAGTCACTTTTTCAGTCGTTTTTCATATGAGCACCACAGGCAAAAGTTTTAGTGTAGCTGACTGCAAAACTGTGGAAACTGCTAAACTACCTACTAATTGCTTGGATAGTATTCTTTCATGAATATTGAGAAGACTGTTTCTCAGTACTTAAAATATTTTACTACAGATAAAAGAATGAACACGAGTTTTTGTTTGTTTTGTTGAATAAGTGAACGACTGAAGGAAAAAAACACTGGGTAGTCTATTTGAAATGAATCTTGGGCTTAGGCATTTCACTAATAAACAGAAGGGTAGAGTAGGCAGGTGACATGGGGCATGGATGTTCACTGCAGAGACAATTTTATTATGCAGAACAAATCTGTGTTGTAAGAATGCATGGGTCAAATTATTTGGGTGTCAAAAGTACAGCTCAATTTCAATTAAAAAGCACTCCTTCTTAAAGGTTGGCCTTAAACCTTAAATTTCTAGAATGCACTTTAGGTCTGTTGTGTATGTAGCCCAACATTTGTTAACTTTCCATTAAATAAGGAATTGCTTACATGAGCAGGTTATTTTGATATGACGACACCACTGAGGGTTTCAATAAATGCACATGCAAATCAATCAACCCCAAACACGTTGAAAACATATCCAATAAACATCTGGAAACTAATGAACGCACATTTGTTAACACAAGGGGAGCAGTGGAAATGCAGGATCCATTGGTGGCCTGACTTATTTAGTAGCGTGTGAATTTAGAAGCATTTCACAGAGTCAGAAGAAACAGGGTAATTATAACATAAGGTTCAACATCTTTAGATATGTAGAACATTTTCCGTTGCTTAAAACAAATATTCCCAAAGAAAGTATAAAACATTTTTCTGACTTGCAAAGTTTTTGCAGTCTATCATTTAAATTACTTAAATAAAGGGAGCTTTACTGCTCCCCAAAGCTGAGAATATAACACCCTCCATGCATATTAGCTAGATCTTCTTGACAGACCAGAAAAGTGTTTGTGTGTGCCAATTAAAACAAAAATGGATCCCTGGTGGCTTGTTGCTCACACAACTTCTGAAGACTGCTATCATTGTTTGCTAGGGTAACCCTGGATTAAGGCTGCTTTCCAAAGTAAACAAACTTCTCAAAACTTTCATGACAGATGGGGGTTACAAATGCATTTTAATAAGAGAGTTGCCAAAGCAACTTTTTTTTTTTTGTAATCAGCATATATTTACTTAACATCTAGCAACATTGGGAACACAAGGCAGATACTTTCTCACAAAATGTTTTAACAAGTAACATTTTTGGAAAGACAAATTGAAGACCTTTTACAGCTAACTGATATTTTACCCTTAATTTTATGTTAACTTTGCTCGACATGTCAAGAAAAAATGTTAGGAGTTACTCAAGCCAGACTGTAATTTGAGACAGACATGCAGCCAGATAATGTAATGTCTTTGGTGATCATAAACACCTTTGAGACCAAGTAATTTAGCTATTAGCATAAGCATAACAACCTTCATTTGATCAGCTATATCAAATGTATAGTGTGATGCAAGATGAAAAAAAATGTGACTGATCTATGTGCGTTTTTTTTTTTTTTTTAAGCATTATTGCCTCAATTTTAGGCTCTGATATCTCACTACAATGTGATATTGTACTGTACAATGGGAAGTTAGTATTAATAAAGACAGGGCCAAAATTGATATCACAAAGAAAATAATTCATATTTACTTCCAATAAATTTCTTATATTTTGACATGACTTCTTATGTCTACTTAATTTAATTCAAATATAATTTAGACAAAATGATTTCATCATGAAGCCCAAAGTGTCTCCAAATGTAATAGTAATTAAATTCCTTTCCTCTTAAATGGGTAATCCACTTATTCTAGAACCACTGTAGCCATATCATTTAACACTTTTTAGGGCTCTTTGGGTATTTGCCATATTTTATTTCGTATTTGCTATATACAGTTTCTGCTTCATTAAGATGGAATAACCCTCCTTAGGCTATTAGTAAAAGACTGATCCTATGTAAAGTATGAAGGATATTTAATTCAAATGTTCACATTTTTTAGTCATTTCTATGATCTTTTTTGGGGGTGCCCCAATTCTGTTCTGTTATATTTTTTTGAAAGCAAGAGAGTGATTGATATTGGAAAGGAAAAAAAGAAAGCATACTAGTAAAAATTGGGGGTGATAACCTAAAACTATGCTATCTTTAGCATTAAAGAAAGGAATTAAGCAACTTTTGTCTAAAGTCTATATTCTGAATTTCACAACTGAAACCAAATCATCATGGCCCTCTCCACATATACACACATATAGCCCTTAACTGTGTACCACTGTTTGCTGGGGACTAGTGAACTAGAAATCAGGATCTTTGTAATCTTTTAATTCTATCATTTTAAATGATGCCAATTTGATAGAATGGCATTCTCATTTTCTTCATCTACTTCATTTTCAAAATTACTTTATGATAGTGGAGAGAAGCTGCATTTGGAGAATGCTTATTATGTGCTTTGAGATCATTAAAACTGATATCACTTTGCATACCAAGTGGTAGTATTCATATCCTTAATATACTAAAGTTCTGATACAATCAACCTTTAAAGAATAACATATCATGACCAACAGTTTATGTATAATTCCATGATGTAAATGTGTCTGCAGTAATTACTCCCTCCTCTGAAATCTTGATATGAGCATTGTCTGTGCCCCTCACAGTGGGACTTAGTATAAGCCATTTTCTGTTGTTATTTATCTTTATATGTATATGTCCTATCCAAACAGATTGTGAACTGTTGAGGGTGGGGGCTGTGTCACCCCAACTTCTAGCAAAGTGCCTTACACTTAATGGACGCTTAATCAGTTGCTATTGACGATTAGGAGGGTGTTCTGTCATAAGCACGTCTTCTCAGTCTCCTGAACACAGAATTCTTTATGGGATTTATTCTGCAGTTGTAACGGTGGTACTACAAAGAGAGGGCAATACAAGCTCACTCATCATCTCTTGCATCTTTGATAGTCTCCCAACATTTGAGGTCAACTGGATCAGAAGCAGCTGACAATATTTAACCATCAAACATGTTTTACTCATGAGGCATCTACCTATAATATAAAATCACCCACTGATCATTGTCATGTTCATGTGGTTATTATTTATAGAATACTAAAAAGAACTATATTAAAATGTCTACAATGCTTATCCTGTGTAACAGTGAAACTTTTAATTTGCTTCTTTGTTATCTTTGTTTTTTCCAAATTCCCTACAAAAATTAGTATTATTCTCCATCTTCAGAGGAACCTAAACAAGGAGACAGTGCAGGTTCTTAGGCCAAGGGAAAACTATTGTTGAACTAAAACCAGAAAGCCTTAGGACATGTGTCTGCTCTTCATGTGCCTCAGTGGACATGCTTATTTAAGTTACTGGACATAAAGTTATCAGCAAGATTCAGATGGACCCTTCTTTGGGTTGGAAAAGTTTGAAGTGGATTACCCCAGATAGCTACTTGAAGGTATTTCTTATTGACAACATGGGTACACACTACACTAGGACTGCTTGGGAGTCCACATAGATCCCTTCAAAATACTACTTGGTGGAGAGGAGGGATTTCAAGAGATATCTGTGTAACGTAAGCTTCTGAACAAAATGGAGAGCAGCAGCTTTTGCCTAAACCCCTCATGCTTTCTGTAAATTCTCCCTCATCCCAGCTTCTGGTGTCATTTAGTCAAAACACGATATATAAAATATGGTATTAGCGTGGCTTAATGTCAAATCATTAGGTCTGTTATTAGTTCTACATCACTTTAAATTGTTGTTTGTTCCATCAGAAGGTTTAATCAAAGCCAGCCTTCTTTACTTATGCCTTTTTTCCCAAAAGTGTTGAAAATTTGATGGTTCAGAGTACAAATATGATTCAGCAAACCGTTTATCAGAAATACTAAAGAGGTAATATTAAAAAGTGGATTGAGAAACCTGAATTAAATGGGCTTTACCAGTCAAAGACTTTGAAACTGCTTTCCTGTGAATGACTGGAATGGAGCAGAACAAAGTCAATTACTGACTGTAATTAAGAAGTGGATGCATTTAAACTGTAGAGAGCAGTAGCAGTCTTCTCCAGACTGCCTTTGTAACTCGAAAGATTAGTGGGAAGACAGAGGAAAGGATATAAACTGTATCTCTCTGATAGTATGTTTGGAATGAATTACATTCATATAATTCTCTGATCTAGCTTTCAAAACTGAACTGGCAAATCACTGATTATGTATGATTAATACAGTAATATATTTGGACAAATAAACTTTTAAAATACATTTTGCTTTTGGTTGGGTTAGCAGTAAAAGATCCCCTTTGCTTTGCATAGTGTACACCAAAAATGCAAATACACTACTGAATACTTACATTTTATCACTGTTTGGATTTACTAGACTGAAACCTGAACTATGTTGGCTCCTTTGTAAACCCTCAGAATATGGTAAATCTAATTATGTTTGTTTCTTATAATTTGAAAATGTTATTCCTTTTTATATTTCTAATAACCATTTATTTATACTGGCAGAGAAATATCATATTAGATTCTACATTGTGTTTGGTCTAATTCATTTTTCTTTGTGTATGTTAACATATTACAATGTTATATTTCACAACCAAAATATTTATAAATTTAAATTAGGATAAAGGTAGAGGTCAGGGGCATTACTAGTTTTCTTGGGTTAATTAGCAATGACCTTATATTTTTAGATTACAACTTCTGTAGCAACACTTTATGAAGTAAATATTTGGAATTTTATGTAAGTAAAGAACATTGCAATTGTGTTCAGATAATGAGGCAAATATCAGCTTAACTGTCTTTTACTGGATATACAAAACAGAGGACTCAGCTATTTTGAGCTATCCCAAATCTAACACACTGCTTTATAAAAATTCAAGTGATTGGCCTGGTTAATCTGTCCAATTGTAGTCTGGGTAATTAAATTCCTATTATTTTCCAATCTTTTACTTCTTATAATTGGATATACTTTGGAGAGTCCTTCTTGTGTTGAAAAGAGTACAAACGATATTGGAATCCATCTCACTCAAGAATGGTTGTGTTGCAGTGCAGAGTGATATTTCATCTCTAAATAATTTTTCTAAAAATAAAAGACATTATAATATTATATAGATATAGATATAGATGATTAGATATATCCTAGAAGATGCCATAAAAACCCAGGATCATTGTCATTAAGTGTTGCCATAAGAATCATTGAAACCTTCAGAGTGAGCTATTTTAGGTAATAATTGTCACTTTAATGTTAGAGAGAACAACATAGACATACTGAAGCATAATTTATTATTTTCAGAACCAGGACTACATTTCAGCATTCATCTCCTATTTAGAGCAAGTAAGGCTGAGAAGAGGTAACTGGTTCCTCATTGAGTATTTTGAAATGTCAGTCCTCTAAATCTCTGAATCCTTGCTTGATGTGTGACACCAGTCAGGAAATGTTGAGCAGAGGTTCATCTTCCTTTTGAAACAGAAGTGAATAATATAAGGGAAATTTTTGCAATTTAGATTGGCAACCTAAAACAAAAAGCTTCCACACCCGCTCTAATCAAATTCTTCTCTAAGTAGTCTTTTATGTGTGAAATCAAGAGCATTACTCTGTTTCTAGAAAGTCACATCCTTCTCTCACAATTCTGGGGAAAAACTTTCACTGCAATGGAGAACGCATAACTGCATCTCTAAATATTGCCAACGGTTTAACAGCACTGACAGTCTGGAACCAAGATGTTCATTTGATAAATACTCTCCATGAGGGGGTCAAATATGTAAATGAATTTTTATTCTAACAAACCTTTTTTGTGAGGAAATTGGTCCTTTATTACTTTTCTATAGATCTTGATGACGGGAAAGTAGAAATAGCCAAAAGTTACTCGTTTGAATGACCTTTTGGAAAAGCCTGCATTAGTCTCTTGGTAAATAATCTGTTTTAGAGCCCTCCATAAAAGGAAATCAAATATAGAGATAACTATTAGATTTGAAAAAGACAAACAGGAAAGAGCTGCAAATGCAGAATGAATTCTGACACACCCGATTGCATTTTTCTGAGGGTTTTGACTAAAGTGCGTTCTGTCTGCCTTACTCTGAACTTCCGGGCTTGTTTCTTCTGGGTTGGAGTTAAATGAGCTTGAGCCCTACTCAGAGTTAATCATTCCATTATTAAAACAATAATGTATTTGTTATGACATGAAAAAATAGTTTACAGAGGGCAGTTCAAAATGATTCTAGTCTCCCAGTTCCCAGAAAGACAATTACTGGAATACAAGAAAATATTTCTACATATTAATGTGTGTTTTTAAAAAAGGGACTTATCTTATAGGGTTTACTTACCTGTCCATTTTCTTTTCTTTCAGATCACAACAGTATCAGGAAATGAGTTCCTTCTACAGTCAGATATTGACTTCATCATATTGGATTGGTTCCACGCTATCAAAAATGCAATTGACAGATTGGTATGTATTTGCTTTGGCTGTTACCTTTATTAATTAAAACATAATCATTTGAATCTTATTGCTTAGGCATATAACATACACATTTAAATGGATTCTATGGCCTGAGAGATAGTAAGTTCTTTTAAATTTAAATAGAGTCCACTAAAAACCTTTTCAACAGACAGGATTTGTGGAACTAAATGCCATTTGATTTTTCTCTTTCAAAAACGCAATGCATTTCTCTGAAATAGCACAGATATTCATTTACTGGAGGCTGTAAAAAGCACAGAAGCGCTTAATAAGTACTGAAATTTTACATTTTCCGTTTATGCAGCCTGTAATACAGATTCTTGAAAATAAATATCAATGTATTTAAGCCCAAACCCACTATTATAATACCAGTAAATAATAGTCCTTTTTGTTACTGATTTCTATTATTCTTCTAGCTAAACCAGATTGTTCTTCTCATTAAAGTTACATCTCTAGAACTTTGTGAAAATGCAAAGAGTATGTTTTTTAAAAGAGTGAAACTGTTTAAAACTACTCTTTTTTTACTGACTCTAGACCAAATACCTAATTTTAGGACAAAATTACTTGTAAAACCTTGAGGGAAAAAAATGTTCTTGAGAGCTTTTAATAAGGTATACAATAGGAGAATGCAACATTTTTCTATGTGCTTTTATTGATATTTAACTGCAGTCTTTCATTATATCATTTTGAGACTAAAACTTAAAAAAAATAAAATAACAAAGGACTTTCTGTATCAATATAGTCCCCTGAGACACACACATGCATACACACACACACACACATACACACACACACACACGCACATAGTTTAGTGTTGTCAATAATAGTGGACTCTGTAGCCTGAGTTTGAATCCTGGTTCTATCATTTACTGGCTGTGTGGCTGTGGGCAAATTACTTATCCTTTTTGGCTTCATTTTTCTCATTTGGAAAATAAGGATAAAAATAATAATACCTACTTCTTAGAATCACTGTGATGATTAATTGAGTTAATGCATGTAGAGTGTCTGGAATAACATACAACATTTAGTAAGCACTATATACATATATAATACCATTATTAAATTTGAGTATTGAGCTTAGCATAAGGCCCTATCCCAAAATAATTATCTTATTTCAAACTTTACTTTAAATCTAACATTAAAATAGGTCTCAAAACATTCACCATTTGGTGAATCCTTTGTTCCCGGTAAAATTATTCATCTTAATTGTTTGTTAATTCTAGCCAAAGGATCCAAGTTGTCCATCAAGAAATCTGGACTTATTCAAAATCCAGAGATCCTCCAGCACTGAATTGCTCAGTCATTATGACAGTGAGATAAAAGAACAGAAACCAGAGCACAGAAAATCTTTAAGTAAGTATTTCTTCTATTTGCTCATTTTAATTTTGTCTAAGTGCAGTGCTTAGGAAATATATATGCATTGAAATGATATTTGAGCCAAAGTCATTCTACTCATGGAGGATTTGTAGCCATTCCTAGCCAGGGATTTGCACTGAAGGAAAGTCTGAGGGCTTTGCTCACGTCATCGTTGGTGATGCCTTATGAGAAAATAATTGTTCCAAGGTCATGGTCTCTGCTTACAGTGAACTTCTGATTCTGAGTAACAGCTATGGTGTTCAGATTGGTGATTGACTTTGAGAATAGGAAATGTCAAGTATCTCCAAACCTTGGTATGCTATTTGATTTCCATACATGAAATGATACATGAGTGACCAGTCACCGTTGGCCCAATATGAGCCAACAGACTATACAACTTTTCAAACTTTCAAGCCACCAGAAAGATTTAGAAGTGGGCCTTCTAGATTTTGGTATAAAATGTTGGAGATGAATTAGATGTTCTTTAAAGTCACATCTTGTTCTAACATTCTAAAAATAATTGACTTTGGAGTAAAATTTCAGCCCTTACATAGTGATTGTGAATGTCTCTTCTCAAACTGCTTCTTTTTCAGTCAAAGGAGGTTATTAAAACATATCACACATATCTCACAGAGTTGGTTTGAGTCTCAACCTCCTGAAAGAACAAGTAGATATCTTTGGAGTCAGAGAAATCCAATTTCCAAAAGTTTCAAAATTTTTACTTTCCTGGATCATCCACCTAGTCAGCCCATAAACTTCTGAATCACCCATTATTTTTGCTATTTCTCTATGACCAAAATCAGAATAAAGTCTAGCTTTTTTGTTTTGTTTTTTTTGTTTTTTTAATTCAGTTTTATTGAGATATCTTCACATATCATACAATCATCCATAGTGTACAATCAACTTTTCACAGTACCATCATATAGTTATGCATTCATCACCCCATTCTATTTTTGAAAATTTTCCTTACACCAGAAAGAATAAAAATAAAAATAGAAATAAAAAGTAGAAGTAAAAAAAGAACACCCAAATCATCCTCCAAGCCCAGCTTTTTTAATTTAAGGAGAAATCATAAGTAGAGGAGGACCACTACAGGCCTACATAGACACATAAAAATGCACATATGCTAGAGGACTATATGTGTATATACATATATATGTGCATACCAGGAAGATATATATATGTATATGTATACATACACACACACACACTTAAGACAAGGAAGGATGCTATTTATGTGTGACAACATCTCTTCCAAACCTGAATTATTGGGAGCCCACAAATCTAAAAATAGCATGAAAACTTTAAGTAGAAACCGCCTTTTGAAAGTAAGTTGTTTTTCAAGAACCAAACGATAATTTTTTAACAAATCTAACAAATATTAGATATATAGTTAGCCTGTTACACTAACTTGGAATTTTAAATTATCAGTAAAAATCTTCTGAAAAATTATGGTGCTTTAGAAATGTACTCATTTAGGGGGACTGAGCCATGACACTTAATTCTTCCATATAATGGTAGAGTTTGGAATTTATTTAAACAACTTTTCCCTTTAATTCCTGGTCATTTCTTCCTTTTACTTTATATGAGATCAGACATAGTGTGAAATTTTAGAATTCAGATTCAATTGTGAGCATACATTTAATGTTAATTATATAAACACTTTTAATAGATATAAAATGGATATATAGGCCAATGACCAGTAGATCTGGAATCTCAGCTATAACTGCTGGTTTGGTAGAGACCTTGACATGCTTCTAAAGCTTAAAGCTTTGGAGAAAATGAAGGCTTTCAAAAATGTGTTTGAGAAACATTGAGGCTAATGAATTCCATATCAAACAGTAGTAACTTATAAAACTTTAGTAGGTTCTATGGCTAGAAAACCAGCTACTTCTATTTAGAACTTTTTTTAATTGGGAAAGGCAATTATTTTTCTACTTTGAGCTAAAAGTCAATCCTGCCTAAAGATATTGCAGAATGTACCTAATTGCACACTGGCCTCATATTCACCTTTTTCTTCGCAGTTAAAAATGATAGAACATACTGAGTACTTACTATATCCCAGCCATTATCCTAAGTGCTTTTCTTGTATTGATTCATTTAATCCCTAAACCCTATGAGGTAGGTACTATTGTTAATTCTATTTTATAGATGAGGAAACTGAAGCACAAAAGTTTAAAGTCACATGTTCCTAGGAAAGTTATGGATTCCAGATTCAAACTCAAGCAATATGAATATCAAGCCTGTGTTTTTAACCGTTACACCATATTGAAGTGAACAAATAAAAGGCAAACTTACTTTATAACAATCTTGGAGTTGTACAGAAGTATTCTTTTTAAATTAAATCCATAGAAAGCAGTGAACTTAAATAGGGACCAAAAAGAATAAAACATATTAGCAAAAGAATTAAAAATCAGTTGTTCTCTTCAGACCTTTATTTCACTGTTTTAAAAAGGGGTCATTTAATCTTTAACGCTACCTTATTATAGAAAATGTTTCTTTTCTGTATCTTGGAGATATAGTTGTAAGCCGTTTTTTAGGACTAGTGTATCTTTTGCAATGTAGCATATGGTTAATACCTATCCATTATTTTGAATTAAGTTAATTCAGTACTGATACATTCATTTTCGTTTGGAAGGCATAACAACTGACCACCCACACAGAAGCAAATTAGACTATGCATTTGAAATAATGATTGTCATATTTTATATTTGATGCTTTTAAAAATATTTTTTAGGTAGGAAATCCATTGTGTGAAATCCCTCTGATCTTAGACCTATATATGAACACCCAAATTTAGGATTATTAAAACATGCTTTCAGATTTACTTCACCCTCTTGAGATTAAACAATTTTATGGAATTAGAGATTCACAGTATCCTCTTCCTTATTAGTAGTCTAAGCACAAACTTTATTGTCAGTTTGCTGCTTTTGGCTTCCTGTGCCCTTGATGTTCCCACGAGTTTTGTCGCCAAGATTGTAGGCAGATAAAGCCAGAATTACTTTTTTAAAAGGCATGCAAACATCATTAGCAGTTAACAGGTGGTCTTTCATTGTCCAGTTTGTCTGTATAACATGGGAAAAAAATATGTACTTTCAGGGAGTGAATTCAGGAAGTTAAGTGTTTAAATATACTTTCCCTTTTTTAATATGAGTCTAACTTGCCAAACTCTTAAGTACTAATCAGATATTTTAAGATACCATTTGAGTCTAACAGACAAGAAGCCAGAAAATTCAATGTAAGGGCCAACTCACTGTGGGAAATTCAGGACACCAACATGAGATGAGCGTAAGAGAGCAGCTCTCCAGGGAAGGCTGTTCTGGAAGTGGAGAGTCAATCAAAGATGCTAACATATTTCTTCAAGGAAAGGGAAGTGACTTCCCCTGCTATGCAAGGACTTAAGTTAAGACTCGGAATGGTAAGGAAATAAGTCTCTAAATATAAATCCTGCATTAGCTAACTTTGGAGAGGTGTTGTTGTTATTGTTTTTAACTTTTCTGAGCATTACTTTCCAGATCTGTAAAAATGGGCCTAATGCTATCCTTGCAGGATCATGAGAATTTGCAATTAGATTTGTAAATACTTAGCTCACAGCAGACACTCAATAAGTAGGAGCTCTTATTAGTTTCCTCCATGTCCCCAAACAGATGGCACCAAAATAGGGCATGAGCCAAGAGTGGTGTCTGATGGAAGACTGGAGCAGGGCATATATGATGA
This sequence comes from Choloepus didactylus, assembly GCF_015220235.1. Lineage (NCBI taxonomy): Eukaryota > Metazoa > Chordata > Mammalia > Pilosa > Megalonychidae > Choloepus > Choloepus didactylus. The sequence goes on from NC_051315.1 coordinate 31,573,254, forward strand.
TATCCTACTGCCTGTGCATAGAGAGCCTGAATTGGATATGGGAATCATTGTTGCAAAAATCTAAATATGCACAGCTGGCCTTCCTCTGGGACTCCCTAGGTAAAAATGGCAGCCGGGGCATTTTCAGAGCAGCACATTAAGGAACAGTAGAAGGGAGCCAAGTGATGCTCCTGATTTCTTTATGTCCAGAAGAGCATATCATTAAAAAGGTTTAGGTGATTGAAAGGATTTAGCATCCAACCATTTCAATATTCTGTTAGACATAGTTTGGATCCATTCATTCTTTCACACATTTAATCATTTTTATTAAAAAAAATATAATGAAAAGTATGAAATTAAAACTCTTGACTCCACTCATCTATGTTTCCAGGTTTTAAAAATTATTTTTGTATTTAGGTTATGATTGTAGTAGAAATGTATCATCCAGCTAATCAATTCTTAGACTATAAACTCAGTGAGTGGGGGACATTGGGTAACTTTCATGTACAGCTGACACTTTTAGCATTATAAATAATACCCAGAAATGACCATGATTAGAATTAAAAATCAAAAGGTAAGAGAACTAAAAGGAAATACAGTTCCCTTTAACTGACTTTTGACTGCATTATAATTTTTAAGAAATCATAAAAGGATTCAGATGTGTGGATTTCCTAATTCCATATGCCCTTAGTGATGTGTGTAAAAAGGATGAGTGTGCAAGGCTACAGGGAAAAAGCTAGGATTGGAAAAAATGAATTGATGTATTTATAAAATACAGAAAATGAAAATGTTTGTGGACCTTTAATATTATCTTTGTTTAAAAATTTGCCCGCAAATCATGATTATACTAAGTGAAAACAAATTTGATAGAGACGGCAGTTATTTTTTCTACTATTCTAAATAGTTGTAATACTGTCCATCTACAACTGTGAGTAGGCTATGTTCTCAAAATCTCATCGTCAACTTGTTTCTTAGACCTCAGCATATTTTCATCAGGAAATCATGTACCAGGCCGCAAAAGCACACTTGTACCTTTGCAATCATTTAGAATGTTCTTTCCAGGGAACAGCTCATTCTGAGTTTGCTGCACCTCTGGCCCTGGGAGCTAAGGCTTCCAAATAGCATTGCTTTCCATCTGCTTTCCCGTTTCCTCCTCCCCGACTCCAGCACCAACTCCACCAGAGCAATTAGGGTTCTCAGAATGGCTTTGACTAGGCGGCTCCTGGACCCTGTAAATCCCCAGTGGTGACAGGGAGGGAATGTGGAGACTCCAAGCCAGAAGAAATAGTGGAAAAAGCAGAGAACAGAGGGCTGAGGGAGGGAATTTTTGCAACAAGGGCAAGGAAGTGAGTCTTCAACAAGGGCAGATGTTCTTTGTGAGAAATACGTGTAATGACAGATTAAGTCAGACATTGCCCCAATGGTAACGTTTGATGAATCTAGGTGGTGCATATATGGGTGATCATGATGTTGTTTCTTCTTTTCTGTATGCTTGAAAAGTTTCTTAATTTAAAAACAGGAGAAAATGCACACACACAACTTTAGGCATTGCCCATGTTCCTAATTAGATAAAATAATACATACATTTTCTAATTGCAACTTGAAAATTTTTAAAGAAATATCAAACTTTCTGAATATGTTATATTAAGAGACCTCTTTAGATAAAACATTAATAACCCATTGCTTTCCTTTTTTCCCTAAAATAGAATATATCTTTCTCTTATGACCATTATGTCCTTTCTGGTAACTATGTAATTAAGAAAATCTGTAAGATGTTTATTGTTTGTTCAAAATGGAAAAGTTGTACTAGTTTATTGGATAAATAGGTAATTAGCAATTATTTAAAGCACACTTTGGAAGCCTGTTCTGGAGAGGTGTATAATACATATTTTAGTTTCTTTTTATTAAGAATTTTATATAAAACAGCCTAATCCCCAATGCATGAAGATAATAAGATGTACAAGCCATCTGCCAAGAAAATGAAGACAATATTAAAATTGCACAAATAAATTCTGTCTAGCTCTGAAGAAAGAGAAAAGCACTTACCTGGAAAAAAACCAAAATATCATAATATTTTGGTGGAAGATTATGGGTGGTTGTATTGCCAGGAGGACTATATTTTTCAGTCTTTGTAAGATGGTCAGTTACCTGATTGTTATATTTTTCCAAAATAAATGTTGCTAACCTGGCATCAGCTTCATTCAGTATCCACTTGAGAAAAATAAACTATTGAACTAAAATTTGACAATTAAAATTTTATCTTACTATAGTTGTAAGAAAGACAATCATCTAAGGAACTGATGAATGCCAGCTCCCTCCTAAGGGAGTATTTTTTTCCCAAGATATTACAGTGGGTAAAGAGAAAATGGAAAAATTTTGAATGAGAATTTATACCAATAAAACTGGAGGGTTTAAACATCATGAGAAAAGAACAGTAAAGATTAAATGCACTTGGTAATCAGGCATCCAAAGTAATTTGTCAAAAACAGCATTATTCATGAAAGTTCTAGGGCTTCACTCTGGCTTTGTATGACCCTAGAGCTTGTTCTGACATGTGTTCCCAAGATAGTTAGCAGCAATCCCAACTTTCCTGGGACCCATAGATTGCAGTTTCTTCAAAACATTCAGTTCTCAATGAATCATTTGATAAAAAGGATTTAGTTATGAGCTGAGCAAAGAATGTCCTGATTAATCTCTTCTTTCCCATCGGAGGGGTTGATCCTGCTCTCTGACCTGTGGGCACCCATTGTCATCTATCTTGTAACATCAGCTCCTCTGAAAGTCCGTCTAACCCTATCAGCACTCAAGCACTAGATCACCCCATCTTCTTCCCGACCCTGGCAGTAACGCCGTGACCGTATTTCCCCTTAGATGAACTGCATTTAATCAATTTCTGATTTCATTGGGTCAAATGGCATCTTTCTTTCAATAATAGGCCAAATCCTGAGGGCTCCTGGCTCTAATTCTCAAGCAACATTTTCTTAGCATTAACACGCTACTGTGATTATAGGAATAGGGAAAAAATGCTCTTTGATCACCTCTAAAAGTTTGTCTCTATTTTATTCCAGTTCTAGAATAGACATATATTAATGTTTCCTTGTAAAGTTAGAAATATGTTTCTACATTATTATCATATCAAGTCTAAAGTACATTAGTTAAGCACAATATTTAAGGCATTGCTACAGTGAAATTCCTTTACAGAGAAAATATTGCTTTGAAAGCAAACAATCACCTCTTTCTGTATACAGGATTTACTTCTTCTCCTTTTTGTTTCTGGAGTGTAGAAACTTATGCTACTTTTCTATAAAGTTACTAAATGAAATTAATTTGCTTTTAATGCATTTATTTGAATGTACTAACTAAGCCTAATGGTATGTTTAGGAACAATTTTTTAATGGAAAATGTATACAATCTTTGAGATTTTCTTGGAAAATAAGTTCATCTCTTAGTAGAAGTAAAGTCCACACCCATGTAAGCAAAATCAGGTATTCCCTTCACCCAAAAGTATGAGATGTATCCAAAAGCACCAGATGTTTCCCTCCAACTTCAATAAAGGTTGATATATATCATTAGGACTCTTAGCTTCTTTCAAGAAATAGCTCATGGAGAGAACCCAGGATGGCGGCTAGGAGAGACAGGGCAAAAAAACACCTCCATGAAAAATACTAGATAAAAACTAGAAAGTGACCCAGAACACCAGTTCCAGCGTTGCACCAGCTGGACAAGGTCTGCTAAATCCACAGGGACCATGCACTTGGTGAAACCGGGAGTCTGCATTCTGAAATGAGTGAGTAAGCCGCTGAATATCCAGCAGCCATGCTGCAGTGTGGGGAAACTGAGTGTTGGCTTTGGGAGGCAAAGTAGCTCTTTTTTAAAAAAAAAACAGAAGCAGCTGCAGATAACGGCAGCAAGAACTGCACAGTGAAGCGCGGCAGGAACGGGCTGTGTGAACACTTCAATATCTGGTGTGGACAATAGCCTTTCGCACACCCACTGTAATTGTCTCAGAGTGAGGAAGTCAGAGGTTAGCCAAAAGGGGAAAAAAAACATGCCCCTTGCAGCCATCTTCCCAGCGGGCTGGGAACGCTCCTGTCCGGCACCGGGGCCACAGCCCAGAGCTGCACCAAGAAACCCAGTGTGACAGGAGCTGTTTCCAGTGGCACACGCACATGCCACAGTGTCGGGCATGGACAATAGACTTTCGCTCACCCACAGCTAATTGTCCTGGAGCTGGGAAGGTGGAGCTGTGCAAAAAGGGGGAAATTGTCACACCCCATAAAGCCTTCCTTACAGCAGGCTGGGAAGGCACCTACATGGCCCGGTGGCCCAGAACTTCCTTTAAGGGACAGTGCACACTTGTGACGTAGCACAACCTTCCCTCAGCAGAGGCTCTAGAAGGGCACAGCTTGGAAGAGGGACCCACTCAGAAATCCCAGGGACTCTACGCCAATACCAAGGACTTGTGGGTCAGTGGCAGAGACAATTTGTGGCGAGACTGAAATGAAGGTTTAGACTCTTGCAACAGCCTTAAATCTCCAGGAACACTTGGGAGGTTTGATTGTTAAAGCTGCCCTCCCTCCCTAACCACTCAGACATGTACCCCATATTCAGGGTGAACAGCACCAACAACACACCCAAACTTGTTGCACCAGTTGGACCCCACAAGAATCAGACCCATACACACCACAAAGACAAAGTTGGGGAGAACTGACTTGAGGGGAATAGGTGACTTGCAGATGCCATCTGCTGGTTAGTTAGAGAAAGTGTACGCCACTAAGCTGTAGATCTGACAAATTAGAGATTCATCTTTGAATAATCCTACATATCCTAAAAGAACTCTATCAAGTAAAGCAAATACCAAGAGGCCAAAAACAACAGAAAATTTTAAAGCATATGATAAAAACAGACGATATGGAGAGCCCAAACCCAAACACCCAAATCAAAAGATCAGAGGAGACACACTATTTGGAGCAATTAATCAAAGAACTAAAGACAAACAACGAGAGCATGGCACAGGATATAAAGATGCGGAAGAACATGGCACAGGATATAAAGGACATGAAGAAGAACCTAGAAGAGCATAAAGAAGAAATTGCAAGAGTAAATAAAAAAATAGATGATCTTAGAGAAATAAAAGAAACTGTTGACCAAATTTAAGATTGTGTATACTCATAGTACAAGACTAGTGGAAGCTGAACAACAAATCAGTGACCTTGAGGACCACAGAATGTAAAATGAAAGAATAAAGGAAAGAATGGGGAAAAAAATAAAACAAATCAAAATGGACCTCAGGAATATGATAGATAAAACGTCCAAATATAAGACTCATTCATGTCCCAGAAGGGGAAGAGAAGGGTAAAGGTCTAGAAAGAGTATTCAAAGAAATTGTTGGGGAAAACTTCCAAAACCTTCTACATGACATAAATACACAAAGCATAAATGCCCAGCGAACTCCAAATAGAATAAATCCAAATAAACCCACTCCAAGACATATTCTGATCAGACTGTCAAATACTGAAGAGAAGGAGGAAGTTCTGAAAGCAGCAAGAAAAAAGCAATTCACCACATACAAAGGAAACAACATAAGACTAAGTAGTGATTACTCAGCAGCCACCACGGAGGTAAGAAGGCAGTGGCATGACATATTTAAAATTCTGAGAGAGAAAAATTTCCAACCAAGAATACTTTATACAGCAAAGCTCTCCTTCAAATTTGAGGGAAAGCTTAAATTTTTCACAGACAAACAAATGCTGAGAGATTTTGCTAATAAAAGTCCTGTCCTACTTCAGATACTAAAGGAAGCCCTACCGACAGAGAAACTAAGAAAGGAGAGAGAGCGACGGAGAAAGGTTCAGTACTAAAGAGATTCAATATTGGTTCAATAAAGGACATTAAGAGAGATAGGGAAAAAATATATCTGACAAACATGAACCAAAGGATAGGATGGCTGATTCAAGAAATGCCTTCACAGTAATAACATTGAATGTAAATGGATTAAACTCCCCAACTAAAAGATATAGATTGGCAGAATGGATCAAAAAATATGAACCATCAATTTGTTGCATACAAGAGACTCATCTTAGACACAGGGACACAAAGAAATTGAAAGTGAAAGGATGGAAAAAATATTTCATGCAAGCTATAGTCAAAAGAAAGCAGGAGTAGCAATATTAATCTCACATAAAATAGACTTTAAAAGCAAGGATGTTAGGAGAGACAAAGAAGGCCACTACATACTAATAAAAGGGGCAATTCAACAAGTAGAAATAACAATCATAAATGTTTATGCACCCAATCAAGGTGCCACAAAATACATGAGAGAAACACTGGCAAAACTAAAGGATGCAATGGATGTTTCCACAACAATTGTGGGAGACTTCAACACATCACTCTCTCCTACAGATAGATCAACCAGACAGAAGACCAATAAGGAAATTGAAAACCTAAACAATCTGATAAATGTATTTGATTTAAAAGACATATATAGAGCATCACACCCCAAATCACCAGAATACACATTCTTCTCTAGTGATCACGGAACTTTCTCCAGAATATAGCATATGCTGGGACATAAAACAAGCCTCAATAAACTTAAAAAATTGAAATTATTCAAAGCACATTCTCTGACCACAATGGAATACAGTTAGGAGTCAATAAGCATCAGAGACTTAGTAAACTCACAAACACCTGGAGGTTAAACAACACACTCCTAAAATAAATGGTTTATAATGTAGAACGTAGGGGAACTAGTGATAGAGAGCAATTAATGAAGGAGGAACGATAACCCAATAAGAACAGATAAGCTATCGTGGGTAAATTTAATGTTCTGGGAATGCCCAGGAATGACTATGGTTTGTTAATTTCTGATGGGTATGGTAGGAACAAGTTCACAGAAATGTTGCTATATTAGGTTTTCTTGGGGTAGGGTAGGAACATGTTGGAAGTAAAGTAGTTATTTTAGGTTAGTTGTCTTTTTCTTACTCCCTTGTTATAGTTTGTTTGAAATGTTTTTTATTGAATATCTTTTTTTAAAACAAATATTTTTTTGATATAGTTAATTTAAAAAGAGTTAATTAAGAGTTAATGACAATCAATGCAATATATGATACTGGAGTGGATCTAAGAATGGAGGAGAAAAGTTCAAAGGGGGCATAAGGAAAAACTGGAACATAGAATTTAAGCTTTATATCCATATTAATTTTATTTAATTAACTGCAGTTAAATTAATGACATAAGTGAATATCCTTGTTCATAGGAAATGTACATGGAAGTGTTATGAGTTCAAGGAGTATGATACATGCAACCTGCTCTCAAATGTTCAGAATATGATAAAAGGGTAGATAGACAATTGACAGAAAGATAATAGATATAGTTGAAAGAAAGGGGGGAGGGAGGGAGGGAGAGAGGAAGGAAGGAAGGAAGGAAGGAAGGAAGGAAGGAGAAAGAAAGGTACTGCAAAGGTAGCAAAATGTAAAATTGGTAGATACGGATATATGGGGGTGGGGGGTGTTGGAGTTCTCTGTATGGGGTTTGTATTGTATTTGCAACTGTCCTATATGTTTGAAATTATTCCAAAATAAAAATTTAAAAAAAAGAAAAGAAATAACTCATGAATGACTTTGGAAAGGCAAATCAATCTCATGATACATCTTTGATTACTTAAATAGTACCTGAAACCAAATGCATTCTTGCTTTCCAGTTTCCCTAAATAAATTAACATATCCAATTTGTATATCAAATTAATTGGCCTAAAACACAGAGGTAAAATAGGAGATGCAGCAACCAAGTAGAAAATGTAGAACTGGGCTATTTTCATCAGATAAAATCTCTTCCAAAATAGAAGCCATAAGTTAGGAACAATTTCTAATCAAACTACTGTATTGGAATGGTTCACACCAAAGTTCCTCAATAAAAAGCTTTTTATGACCTGTGTCCCACTCACCAGTTTTCTTTTTTTCCCCCCATTACTCCTTGACCTTCAATTTATGTTCCAGGTAACTACTGCTTATAATCCCTGATGTCCACACCATATACTGACTTGTATCTTTAAGTGAAGCTCTTCTCTTTGCTAAATTAACATCCTTTAAGACTCAGCTCAAGTCAGAACTCCTCCATTGCAATTAGTGGAGTGTCTTGATATTTCAGCACACTCAGGAATGTGCTGTATTAAATAATATTAAGTGCAATGCTATAGAGGGACAAAGGAAACAGCCTAAATACCCAACAAGAGGGGGAAAGTAAATGAAATTAAGTGTAAAAAAAAGTCATGCCGATGTTAGCCCCCCAAAATGCACACTGTACTGTCTCCTAATATTTTTATGAGTCAAAAAAGCAAAGTTAGTGTCCCTATTTTAAAAGTGAGGGAAATAAAAATAGTGAGAAGTCAAGTGTTTTCTTTGGTTTGATTACATAGCAAGTCATGACAGAAGTAGGTCTAGAAAATCAGGTTTCTGACTCCCAGTTTCATAGTCATTTTTTTCTTAAACTTAGGACATACATCTCGAGTTCAATCTACTATACTGTATAATGAAATGGTAGTGATTCTCTTCTGTGGGTTTTGTTCTGGAAGGATGTTACTTTAAAAATTAAAGTTAATCTTAAAACAATGTCTATATTTCAGAGGCAGGAAATTTTAGGTATTCTGGTCAGAAGTCCTCTCCCAGTCCACTTCATTAACATTCTCAACCCTCAATTTTCTCGCACAGTGATTGATATCGGTCTGTTTCATGGCTTCCTTTGTATTCGAAGGCAAACAAACATTTGATTAAGTATGACAATGACTATATCTTATAGTCTATGGTTGAACTTAACTCCATCATCAGAATGTTCACTCTATATATCTATATATCAAACTTTCAAGATCCCACCAGATTCTTGCTACTCAAAATGTAGTCTCTGGACTCGGCAACATCATCACCTGTAGGAAATACAGTATCTCATATCCCACCCTAAGCCTCCTGACCAGAATCTGCATTTTAACAAATGATTTATATGCCCATTAAAGTTTGAGAGTCAGATAATAAAAACAATTTTTCCAAGTGGGTTTTTGTAAGGCCTGAGCCAGAATAGCTTTGTGCCTTTTACAAATCCTACTTAGGTAGAGCTATCTATTCTGCATTTAGTGAAAAAAGAGGGTTATTATCATATCAGCTCCACTCATCACGCCACAACAATGCAAGATTTGGGGTGGTGAATGTTTATTTAATTTCCTCAATCCTTCCAATGCATAATTACAGAGTAATTGAAACAGAACCAAGACTTAAACTTTTTATGTAGCTTTTGCCTGTGCCCCACCCAAGTCATGAACTCTATTCCTATCACATCAAGAAGTCAACAGTGCTAACCACACAAAAACAATAATAACAATAAACTACCTTCACCAAAACAAACAGACAAGAAACCAAAGCTCAAAGAAATTCCCTGGAAATAACCCATGAATTCTCTGGATAGCCCGATGTGTAAAGTCCACTTCAAAATGCTATTTATCTTTAATCTTCCATTAGAATCTTCTTCTGGAAACATGTAATCTCCTACGTAGCCTTCTTTTTGTTACTGTCCTTTCCCAAATACAAGAATAATAATATTTTATTGCTTATACATCTTTATTTCTATGTTGTTCTTGGGTACTTGAATTCATATCAGGTTCAATGCCATAGTTCTGCGTGAGCCCCACCTTAGCTGTTTTACTCATACTGGAAGCTTATCTTTTGTGCCGGCCAAAACAATCCAGGCCTGCCAGGCTGCACTTCAGTCAAGTTGTTTTGAAAAATTTCAAAGAAAACAAAAGTAGGCTTACAATTTAGATATCAAAAATGAGAGAATAGATTCAAATAAAGCCTGATTAACCCTGCTGGTAGTGTGAGATTTCACTCACTGGGAAGAACTGAAAATTACTATTTCCAAAATAAAGTGGTGTTTTCTCAGGTACCCCATTACCTCTTCTAGGAAATGAGCAAATGATAATCCTTTTTCAGTAGTAATCTTGATCCCAAATCTGCCACAAAAAGTCTAGTCTTTTAAATATTTGTTGGACAGTAATGAAGCAGATTGAAAGTATTTCCTCAAACTTTAGTAGTGCCTGGATTCACTTCACTTATTTAGTTTTTTTTAATTCCGGAACAGCTTACATAAGAATAATTAATCAACTTTTTTTTCCTAGTCAGAACCTGGGTTTGCTATTGAGGTTCTGTGCCTTATTTTTAAATTGGGCATAACTGATTTCCACAGGAGGGTCTGGCTGAGAACCTGTAGAATTTTCATTTAACTCATTTGTATTGAACAAAATCCAGAATTTTAGTCAAGAAGCATTAGATATTAATCACATGTGAGTGGGATCATTAAAATTTCCTTTAACTTCCAGAACAGCAGGTCATTATGGAATCATAAGACGTGAGCTCGCTTAGTAATCTTTACAGTTACATAAAAGCAATCATTTTCATAAGTCTTACGAGAAGCTTTCCCGTTACTTGAAGAGCATGTTGGAATATTAGAATGTATTTATGTTGTGATTTTATAGATGTGACTTTTGAATTGAAAAGAAAATGTTTTGACTCAAAACTCTTAGGTGTTCTCCTTCCAGCTTGAATAGTTTTAATGGTTCAGCGCTGTTAGTGATTATTGTTCTTGTGGCAAGTAGAGACCTTGTGGGTAAAATGGGAATTTCAATATCATTTCTTAATTATTATACTCTTCACTTTATAGAAAATTAGAGGAGAAGTGCAATATTTTCTACTGCAGTTAAGAACAATTGGGGGCAATTTAAGGTGAGTCATTTAAGGGGACAAACTAAATCAGAAATCCCTTCTCTAAATTATTACCGCCTTTCTCCTTCCTTTTCTTGTAACCACTTCTCATCTTTGACTTTGAAATTCAACAGTTTAAACTTGGTTCTTATTTCAGTGGAGTAATCCCCTTTCATAAATCATGCTCAAGAGCTGAAATAATTTGCACATCATTTAAAGAGTATTTGCTTTGAAATATTCACCTCAAGCCCTTTTGTATATTCTTTCTCTCTAAAGATTTGTAGTATTTGTTTTGTTCTCTGAGGTATAAAAGACCTGGATAAACTTTATTCCTGTTGTTTCAAGATTAGTTAACAAAAATGCATATTAATTCAGCAGGGACAGGAACAAACCTCAATAAAGATGAGCCTACATATGCCTCTCGGGAATAGCAAAGTACAAAATGCCAGTCTTCAAATCTCCTTGGACTTGTTCAAAAGAGCATTGAGGGATTTAAATTTCCAGAATACGTCTACAAATGTATTTTCTTTGTTGTAGAGAACAAGAGCTATACTGATTATTTTTCTCCAGAAAATTAATTCTAATTTGTATTTGAGGAAAAATTAAGTTATCTATAAAGTAGCTCTTCAAGAAGACAGGAAAACTACCACAGAAAATGTTAATTTAGCATTAAAAAAATTATATACCTGGTATGCCACTAATTTTTAATTTATTTATTATTAGACTACAGATTCAAAAATAAAGTTTGACAGTAAAACATCCACTTACATATATGTATATAAGTAGAGTTGAAGGACTTCATAGACTTGGAAGTAGACATATTTAGGTGAAATTCAATGATACTTTTAAATTTATAAACTCAAATTTTACAATTTGCTGGTAAACCCAGCAAAAATACAGATTTCCCCAAATAATATATCTGTTTTGTATGTGAAGATGCACCCTCTCTTCTCTTAAACTGAAAATGACCATAAACTTCTGGCATTTAAGTGCTTATCCGGAAATGACTAAGTGGATTCAGGAGTAATAAATCAGTCATATAGATCCAGCCACCCACAGTCTTGTTCCACTTCTCTTTACAAGTGTAGTAATAGACATTTCCCCAGTCCTCAGGGTGCCAAACTTTGCACCATTAGGAAAATCTGCAAGTAGCTTGATTTATCTTCCTCACTCAGTTAGCTAAGACCCAACTAAGTAAAAATCAGCAGGAATGAACTTGACTTGTTAAACTTTTTTAATAGGAAGGTTCAACAATTACAACTTTCCTCCTCCGTTGCCACTTCAATTTACATTGGATGTGAAGCCCCTGGTGAAAAATATTCAGATGAGATCTCAAATTATAGGTGCATGGCTGGATGATGCTGACTCTGAGTTTTCATTATACACAGAGGATTGTCTGCTGTTTGCAATTAATCCAAACACAATCCTCTTGGTACTTTGGGAGGAATGTGGAAGAAACAGCCATTTTATAAGTTGTAAACTCCTAAATTACCCTAAATTAGAGACACTATTAATCGGACACTTAGATATAGATAGGATCTGCTTATTGTGTAGTCTCATCTTCCCCTGATGGAGAAATCAATTAAATATTTAGGATGTGGAATACCTTCCAGGTTGGATAATGCATTTCATTTAAATTATGGCCCTCTAATCCAAAACATTAAAGGGGATCTTAACGGATGGAAGCACATTACTGTCTCTTGGATTGGGCGCATTAACACTTTAAAAATGAATGTGCTTCCCAGGATTTCCTATTTGTTCCACCAGCTGCCTGTCGATGTGCCAGATAAACAGTTTAAGGATAAGTATGTAAAAGATGCATGTGCAACATTTGGTGTGCTGAGGTGCATCCTTGTAGGAAGAGTCCCCAACTGTGGCCCCTTTGAATTTTTTGCTCAATGCCTTTGCAGTCTAAAACCAGAGGGCTCATTGGACCATGGGAAGGTGGGAGGAAAAAAAATAGAAGAGATGCAGTTAGACCTCTCATGAAACTTCTGTGTATTTCTAATCTTTTTCATTTCTTCTATAATTTATCTTAATAAATAACTGGTAATTTTTATGAGAATGTTAGGACAATACAGCAGAATTAGAAATAAGCATAAACTTTCCTATTATAAAAGTATTTGGCCATTCCTAAGCATGAAGGTAATCAGTTTCCTCTCACCCAGAGGCCATTATTATGTCAATTTTTGAACAGTATTGTGAGAACAAAACTCTTGCATGCCCTGTGCTACAGAAATATGGTACAGAATTAGCTAATGTTTTGGAGTGCTCACCAGGCTGTCAGCACTGTTCATAGCACTTTACGTGTACTCTCTCATTTAATTCTCTCAACAGCCCTATGAGGTAAGGTGGTATTATTATCTCTGTTTTACCTACATGGTAATCAAGGTACCCAACATCACACAGCCAAGAAGTGGCAGAATTAGAATTCAAAACCAGGCAGCCTTACTCCACAGCCCTAACCTGTAACCACTGTTCTGTGAATCCACCAAGTTCTGTAGTGAAGATGATGTTTTCTGCTCCTTTAACAGCTGTCTTATCTGTGAACCAGTAATTTAACCTCACTTAGCTTCCATTTTGTAATCTTGAAAATGTCAATAATAGTATTACCTACCTCACAGAACCATTTGGAAACATATAATAGATTATGTTTGTGAAGTTTATAGGAGTGTTTGGCACAATGTAAACTCAGTAAATGTTGTAACATTAGTACAAGCTTTTAATTTTCTCTCATGGTATTTTTAAAAATCCTACTAATTTTGCTAAGAAAAGGTAAAACATTGAAATCCCTAGAGATTGACATATTTTCAAAAAGTCTTTTGGATTTGTGGGGAAATTTTGTATATTGTGTGTCTTATAGAAAGCTATAAACTTCCTGAATTGAGTTAGAAGCCTGTCCTCGTTCTTTTTCCATTTATACAAGTTTTGATTCATAATTTACATAAATATGTCATATTAGCTTACTTAGTGAAAACAAATTTAGCCAATCCGAAGAGAGATGATGAAGATAGTGGTCAATTTCTTTGTTTCTTGAGACAGGCTCTTCATGCCAAATCTGATAGAACACATTATTTAGTGCACTTGCCTTGCTTCAGAAGAAAGCAGAAAACTCTGCTAACTGTATAATTATATAAGCTGGATGGTCATATTGGGGGGGAGGGTGTTTAAACTTTGGCAATAGAATGGGGAATTGCAAAGTTCATTGAAGTTGCAGGGATTTAACTGAAAAGGAGATGCTTATCAGGATTTTGATTGGGAATAAATGAACAAACAAAAAGGAAACAAATTGATCCTTTCAAAGTTGGGTGGAAAGAATGTTCCAGAAGCCTTCCCTTATAATCACTGTCATTGAGAGACCCCAAGGCCTCTTATTTGTTAGTAATTGATACCTAGACTTACAAAGACAGCTGCTATATATAAGAGCTTGTCAAGAAAGTTAGGAATTCGTTGGAACTCTTTGTTTTTTAATCAGTCCTTCACAAGTCTTTCACCTTTGAGCCAACTTTATTGTAAATCAGGGTTGAATCATATGCAAACACTTTTACCCTTTCAATATGTTATGACGACTTCTGGGAAAAAGCCAGAAACTGATATTTAAAACAATCAGTAATGGCTTGGAAAACAGACTGATCAGCAATTACTCTGCATTTATGTGTTGTGGCTTATTTGGAAGTCTTAACAGTGGAGTGAAGATCCTCCTCTACTTTTGAGCTCTCCTCTTCTTCCACTGAGAAGATAATAAAAAAATGACTGTGATGGAATGAGACTCCAGCTTAACTGAATAGATAATCAACCCTGAAAAGCAATGAAGAAACAAGTTGCACAGACAGATACTCCTCAAAGCATTTTTGGTCATCTAAATTCCTCTGTATTACAATATGTCCATGATATAAATTGATTATCTCAGATAAGTTTATCTATATCCGAAGACTAAGAGAAGATGAAATAGACTGTATTTGGGGGCTAAGCAAAGATCGCATGAACTCTAAAAGCTAGAAAAGTGGAAATAAGCATTCACTTCACATGCCTTTATTGCAGTATTAAAAGTTTAAAGAAGTTCCACATATCCTCAACTCTACATTAACAAAATGGTGTTTGTGGTCACATTTTTAAGTAGATATTCTCTATTCTCTATCAAGATGATAAAATTTAATACTTGAAATATTTTAAAAATATACATGCTTGATTCTATCCACAAAAGCAGTACAATAATTATTTATTAATTATGCCATTGGCAAAATTCCTTGTTCAATTTTATGTTTATAACTCACACTGAATATATTGGAAAATTCACACTCACCTTTAAGGACATTCTGTAGCCTGTGGAGTGTTAAGTGGCCCCGTGGATGATGGTCCACCAAGAGTTTATAAAGGGAGAATTTAATGACTCAAAATATCACGAGCTTGAGTCTGGGTGTCATTTTTCATTCCCAATGTTCCAGAGGCTAGAATTGTTTCCTGGCTCACCCCAGAAGTGGTGACTTGTCACTCTGGAGTAGTAGAAACATTGTTAAAAGGCCTAGAGCCCAACCAGTGGGGAACAAGGGCTGCCAGGTGTTTACTGGACTGGAGCAGCTTACCTGGTGGTGCAGCTGTGGGGCAGTGATGAAGAGTGTGGGTGCGAGAGCCACATGGTCTTGGCTTAAGACCTGGCCCTGCCAGTACCATCTGTGTGACATGAGTAACATTTCTTCACAGAGTTGTTGTGAGAGCTAAATCAGCCTCTGAGTGTACTTAGAAGGCTGCCTGGGATACAGTAAAGGCTCATTTCGTGTTAGATACCAATATTAGAAATTTCTGTTGGGCCAAATAAATCTCAAAGTCTGTATATCTTACATAATTTTATAAACAAAGTGATAAACACATGAACAACAGAGTGGCAAATTAATTCGAGGGTGTACAAAAATGTTTTGAATCATTACGAATGAAATGGAATTTTGAATTGTCCATTGTGTCTTATGTATTAAAATTAAATATATTAGGTAATGATATGAAGTAAACAAAGATGTAGAGTGATATGACTAAATTTATTTCAAAATAGTTTAAAGCAGTTTTCTCCCACAGGTGAAAGAATTGTGATCAATCTTTACATATTTCAACCAATATTAATAGTAAAAATATAAACATTTTATCTGCTATGCAGTGTTCTAAGCACTGGGACTCTTGTTTTGTCATTTTATCTTAACAACACTCCATATATTAAGAATAATTTTATAGAGGAGGAAACACAAATATTTACTTTGGGAGTCCAGATTATCACTTAAGCAGTCTAACTCAGGACACATGGTGCATTTTGATAGCCTTTGTCTAATTTTATTTTCTCTTTTCTTTAAGTTTCACTTGTTATTATGTATAAATAATTATAATGCAAATTATTTTTGTACATGTGTTTTGAGAGAAAAAGAAATCTTTATATACAGACATAAATGTGTGTGTATATGTAGTATATAAAAATAAATTTTAAGGGTCATATTGCCAGATGGAAAAAAAACACAAATGTTAGGGAAAGTTGATTTAGAAATTAATATATAATAAACAAAAATTAAACCTTAGCATTTATTGATTTAACAGATGGTGAGCTAAAACGAAAAACAAATCTTAAAATGAAATTCAATGTTTAAAATTAAATATTATTTTTAATTGAGATTATTTTGTGTACTTGTTCAAAAGTTTGCTATTTTCTAGTTCTATTTTAAAAAAAAAAGTTAACCTTTAAGTTCCCAATAAGTTATTTTTTTCATTTAGAAATTTGAATATGTGAAAATATGAAAATTGTTTACAAATTTCCATATGTGAAATAGTTAGTATCAGAATATCAGATGTAATCCTAGATAAACATCCATAAGATTATATTGGATGTAAAAAACTTATGTCACATATTTTTTATTGTTGATTAATAAATGTGTATTAGACTTTGTACTCTAAATACACACACTGCACATTATTTTTAAAATATTTCACACAGGATTTATAATCCTAGATTGTAAACTAAAGCAACAAAAAAAATTTCCCCCCAGAAAATCCTAAAATGCAGAAATTATATAGATAAGTGCTCTGAATAAAAGATAAGAAAACTTGAAATTGAAAACAAAATTTAAACAGAATACCTCAAATCATTTGTTAATTAAAATAGCATTCTTTTCAATTATTTTTGTCTTAAGGAGGAATTCAGTATATATCAAAATTAACAGTATGCAACCAAAGAAATATTCAGAGGGAAATGCATAGTATATACAATTTTTACAGTGATATATTGGAAAATCAATGAAATGGATTATTTTGGAGAAACTACCAAAGTAATTGAAGATAAAAGGGAATATCTGAATGTACTTCTTCAAATCTGCTTCAAAAAGGTTCCAGATCTAAAGATTCACTGATGAATAAATTTAGTCTTCTAAAAAACAGATAATTGTCATACCATTTCAAAGAACATAAATAATGATAAAAATCTTCAAATACACTAGTATTCAAAGAACTAAAAAATGAAGCAACAAAGAGCTCCACCACCACTGCTGCCCCAGCTGCCCTGAGCAGCACATATATGGCCCAAGTGGACCTGAAGCCAAGTATGACCAGAGGCTCAATCCAGGTTTTCTAGTATGTTCCTTAAAGGAGCTAGCTCCTGAAACCTGCACACTGACTCTTCAAGCACCACTGCCACTGTGCAATAAAGGGGAAGGAGAGTCCTACTGAAGGGGTGATGAGAAAAAATAATCTTTCTCATGGGTGATGAGAAAGAAAGTCTGAAATTGAGGATTCTGGATTTTGTCAATAAAGGTCACCAAGATAGCCATGGATTTGATGAATAGTTTAGAAATCAGGGGATTTACTCCCTTTTTCCTGATAGTTTCCTCTCTTTTGAGAGATTTGAGATGATTGCTCAATTGCTTTCATCTCACAGAAACAGAGTATGGCAAAACAGAACAATCTTTTGGAATAGTGATTGCAGTATGTGGTCTGTGATCAGCTTTCAGTAATGTATATAAATAATGGTAAACAAGTTAGGATGCTTATGGTTGTCTACTCTCTTAAGTTGGGCTGCTAAGCCTATCAGGTATGCCATACTAATATATATAGTCATGGAAGCAATTGGTTAGGGAGGACTTCTTTAGCCTCAATGAGCTAATGCTCTGAAAAGGGACCATAGTTTCAACACTTGGAGGCATTGTTTTTATATTTTTACATAGGAACTTAATGGTTTTTAAGATTTCTCATGGCCTGTGTTAGCTGAGAAGGAGACAGGTTTTAGTACACTTTTCCTATCTTAACCATAGATGTCAGAATAAGACCTGATGGCTTCAAGACATTCACAGTGGAACTTTCCCACCTGAGTTATTACCGATAGTCTCACAAACATTGAGGACTACCAATTTAGTAGGCCAAGCGCTTGAGGTTGGGGCTTGCCTTTAAGAAGCTTGTTACTGCAAAGGAGAAGCTAAGCCTACTTATAATGGTACCCAAGAGTCTCCCCAAGAGAACCTCTTTGTTGCTCAGATGTGGCCTCTCTCTCTAAGCCACCACTGCAGGTAAACTCACTGCCCTCCCCCCTACATGGGACATGACTCCAAGGTGTGTAAATCTCCCTGGCAATGCGAGACATGACTCCTGGGGATGATAATGGGCCTGGCATTGTGGGAATTGAGAAAATTTTCTTGACCAAAAGGGGTAAACAAAATGAAACAAAATAAAGTTTCAGTGGCTGAGAGATTTCAAGTGGAGTTGAGAGGTCACTCTGGAGGACATTCTTATGTGCTATATAGGTATCTGTTTTTAGTTTTTACTGTATTGGAATAGCTAGAAGGAAATACTTGAAACTGTTGAACGGCAACGCAGTGGCCTTGATTCTTGAAGATGATTGTATGACTATGTAGCTTACACAGTCTGACTGTGTGATTGTGAGAACCCTGTGGCTCCCACTCCCTTTATCCAGTGTATGAACAGATGAGTACAAAAATGGGGGCAAAAAATTAAATGAAAAATTGTGTGGGATAAGGGTATGGAATGCTTTGGGTGTTCTTTCATACTTTTATTTTTATTCTTATTTTTATTTATTTGTTTATTTTTTGGAGTAAGGAAAATGTTCAAAAATTGATAGTGGTGATGAATGCACAACTATGTGATGGTGCTGTGAACAGTTGATTGTACACTGTGGATGATTGTATGGTATATGAATACATCTCAATAAAACTGAATTTTTTTAAAAAAAAGGTCACAATGAACACCTCAGAGCTCCCAGTGTCATACAGGAATTAGAGTGCTTTGAGAAGCTGTAGAGGAAGATCCCAACTTAGAAAGATTTCTTGTGCCAGCTTCCAATTCAAGTCAAAGAGTCAAGGCACTTGCATATGATTAAAATTCTGAAATGCTGCATCTGGTTAAATGGGGGGAAAAAAAGAGTTTTCTTTATTTGCCTTGTTTCCTCTCTGTAACTTTTCTGACCATAAAGATTGAAAAAAAACATAATATTCCAGATATATCATTTCAGAGTAAAATAAAAATTAAAAGTATCAAATTACGTATTTCATAATTCTAATTGTCAGATTTAAAATACATGCTTAGAATCAGAGTAGCTACAGTGGCTAAAATGAATTGAGAGCTGATATGCATCAAGCAATATTCTAAGATTTCAACATGCATTTACTTATTTCTTACTCTTAATAGCCCTGTGGAATAAATTCTAGTTTATCCACATTTTACAAATAAGGAATCTGAAACGTGGAGAACTTTAACAAAGTCATAGAGCTTGGATGTCACAAAGCCAGAATTTATAATTGGCTGTACAGGCTGAGAAGTTATGAATTTAAATATTACACTTCACTGCCTTATAATCATGTACATATAAAAGTATATGTATGTATATGCAAGTGTTCATAAGAATAGTTTATCTCTATTGTTTGTATAATTTTTCTTTGAAGCAATTTGGAAATGTGCACTGAGAGCCTTTAAAATATTTGTATTCTTCAAACTTAATTTCAGTACTAGAAATCTATGCAAACAAAATAATAAAAACAAGCTAACATGATGAATTAAAATGTCTTTGATCTTAATGCAAATTTTGAAATAATCTAACTTCCAAGAGGGGGCATTGGTTAAACAAATCATGGTGCATCCATATGATGGTATATTATGCAGCCACAAAAATCAATGTTTTCCGAGAAAAATCACAGAATGAATGTTTATCCCATAATGAATGTTCATCGCATAATGTGAAGTGAAAAAAACAGGAAACAAAACTTGTTTGATAAAAAGTCTGAAAGCAGGGAAGGACCTTGTCTATGTGTTCAGCTGTGTAACTATGGCAGAAAGTAAGGGCTTATTAATATCTTTTGAATAAGTTATTAAATATATGTTATGAAAGAATGATATAGCAAAATAGAAAAAGCAATGTTAGCTCTAAGTAATAAAAGTATCATTTGTATTATTTTCTTGTCTATTCTTTCCATAGCTTCCAATTTTTCTCTAATACATATGTGTTGGTTTCCAAAATCAGAAAAATTATAAAAATATGGCATTATTGTAGAAAGATAGACATTATTTATAGGAAATATACCTTATAAAGGGCATGCTATGTTGCATAGATAAGTATTGGTTCTTTGCTCCTCTAATTCAAAACTCTTATATCTGCTCACACCAATGTTCTACTGTAAACTTCACCTGCTCCCCGACAGGTGACCATAATTATATTTTACTGCTAGTTTTATACCTTTCATTTTTTTCCTCTGCATACATAAAGGCATGAATAACACATCTGCAAAAATAGATACCCAGAGACTGAAAACATAGATTTTTAGCAAAGCATTGAATTGTAAAATTTAGAAAATAAAGTACCTGAATAATGTTAAATTCACATCTTTATTTTATACTAACCAGACCTCAGATATGAAACATAAATTGTGGTTTATTGCTTCGTATTGTAATTGCATTAGGGTTATTAGTTGCTTTAATACCATTTTTTTTCTCCCAGTTGGATTTTATTGAAGACGTGATATAGTTTGCCAGAAATAGTCTACCTAAACTTTGATCTGTTTTAACTCATATATATGTGTGATTCCTCCTCCCTTTGGCAAGAATAAAATGGGAGAATTACGAAACAGCTGAAATATTACCGTTTTACAGGAAACATAGAAAAGGGACTCAGAGCACGGACGGTCTCAATTGATTCTCTGTGTTGGGTCATGACTCAGGCAAATGCTCTGTACGGCTGGATATCTCCACCTCTGGTATCAGAAGGGAATGGACACAGCACGTGGATAACATACCTGACATCAGCCTTGGGCATACAGGCCTCTTCAGCCAGAAAAAAATGTTTCCTCTAATTTGAAGGAAGAGGTTAGTCCCTTCCTCAGGCTTCAAAATGCACAGTGAGTCTGGAAGACTGAAGCCCACTTTTAAATTTAAATCCTTGAACTTTTTTTTTAATTCTGACTTGGACTATCAGACTACCCTTTCACTCCCCGTAGCAGCTTCGACACACCTATGGGGATCTTCATTTCCCTTAACTTAGAGCTAGCTCCTGGGAGCACAGATATGTCTCATTTCTTCATTTGAGCTAAATCATTTAAGAACAGTAGAAGGGCTCGATGACCTTAGTTTTGCTACCATAAGAGCATATTGTTTTTATTGCCGCCATCAAAAGGAAGCAAACTCAAGTAATGGACTCTATCTATGACAGTAAAAACATCAGGAAAATCATCAGGAAAAAAATTAAAACTTAAAAAAGGTAGCAACTATCATTCAGTGCCCATGTTCTTCAACATGAGCTAGAGCACCCTTCGTCTGTAAAGAAAAAGTGGGTATCTTGCAAAACTGAAGGTGCTAGTTAATTCTGCTTCTGAAATAGTGTATGAATATAATTCTCCTTTGGGCATGTCCTCTTCTGCATAATACATTAAACAAATAGGTATTATCATTAATTCCAACAGGACTGGAAGTTCATTAAAAATGGACTTACCTACAGGAGCTCATGATATGTGAAGTTGGTTGTGGTAAACTGTATAATAAAAAAAACATATTGACCCACCATCTCCATTCTGCCAAGGATTTTTGTTTAGTTTCATTTGTTTTTTGCTCTGTTTTATTTTGGTGGTTGAAGTTTGACATTACAAAAACAGCAGCTTCAAGTCTTTAAACCTGGGGAAAAAACAAGAAGTTGCAAAGAACTATTTCCTGATCATTATTAAATCTTCTGCAAAGGTGTGATAGGAAAATGCAGAGCCTCACTGAGAGTGAGATACACCTCACATTCAAAGTCAGTCACATTCAGAACCTGGTCATCTATTTGTTCATTCATTCAACATGTTAAACACTGTTTTATGACTGAAGATATGGTAGTGAACAAAACAGATGAGCCTACATGCCCCAAAAATGTCCCACATGTAGTCATGTATTAAGAGCTGGAAGACAGCTAAAACTCTACCTAAATGAATTTCTACTTTTACAAAAGCAAAATACTTAGATGAAAAAGGCACTGTATCTGTTAGGGTTACACCAGAGAAGCAGAACCACTACCAGTAAGATGGACAGACAGACAGCTGACAAGGAACTGGTTTATGAGATTATGGGAAGTGGCCAAACAAGTCTCAGACCCTAGGGCAGACAGCAGAAGGGAGAGACCAAGAGTAGGCTAGAACTGGCAGGCATGGGCTAAAGCTTGCTGTCCATGGGCATTGTGCGGAAAAGATCCAGAGCAAATGGGAATTGCCCAGGCAGGAGCTTTAGGGAGTGTCTGAGCTCAGGGAAGCTGACACCCTCTTTTAAAGGGCTCACCTGATTCTATTAGGCCTTCCCTGATCTCATCCCTTCTGACTGATTAGAAGTCAACTGATTAGAGACTTGATTTTCCTCTGCAAAATCTCTTCACTGCAGCAGCTATCTTAGTGTTTGATTGAATAACCATGGTCTGTAATTCAGCCTAACTAGGTTGACACATTAAAAGGCCGTCACAGGACAGTGATTTCATCAACATGGAAATGTAAACAATTACTGAAAATTCCTCTCCAGAGATTCAATTAAAAAAAGGACAATTCTGAATTGTTTGAAACTCTGGAGGAGGATATAGACTGGAGAAGGAACCTGCAGATGCCAAATTGAAGGAAGAGAAGAAATATCAGGTAGGAGGAGTCTTCTGTCCCAGACCAGCTGGTCCTCCCCCCATGTCTCTCCCAGTTTCCATGTGGGAAAGGCACAGAATCAGCACACAGGATCCCTCACCAGGGACACAGATTTTAAACTCTCTCAAAGCAGTAAGACATACTCCCACTGTTTGAAGACTCAGGGAACAGGGGAGAACATTTCAAGACCCACATCAGTGAGGGACAAAGAGTCTGAGAAAACATGAGCAGACACTGTGTTTCCAGCCCTGGGTCTGAAAACCCTTCCCCCTCCCTTGAGTGAAGCAGCAGCCAGTGGCAATTTCCTTGCCTTTGGGATGGCTGGAGTACTGGGTCACTGGGGGAGTACTCTGCCACAGGTGGAGCCACACATTGAGCCAGATTTTGGTCAGCAAAGTGAGGGCATAGGAATCCCTCAGTTTCAGCTCACCTGTGTAGATGCAGCCCGTGCTCAGATGCAAAGCAGCCACTGAGAACAATTAAGTTGCAGAATAGCGCCATCTGCTGGACAGTCCGGAAACTGTAAGGGAACAGAAACACTTAAAAAGATGCTCCAGACCCTTTATTAGGAACACAGGAGCTGGTCTACTTGCCCTACACAGAAACCTAGCCCTGTTTTGGCTGAGAAATATGGACAACCCAACTATTAAAGCAGGACTCTAAAACAAACACAGGTCTTGCTGGCCAGCAGAAAACAGAGCACCACTGGAAGCCAGCAGATCTATATAAACACACATGGTAAACTTGCTGGGGTGCCCAGTGCCTACCTCCCATCCCTATGGCAGGCCATGGTGGGTGCCTGATTTGGGGGGAAAACCGGGAGACAGAACAATCTGGTAACTGGCCAGTGAGAGAAACAAAGAAATATAGAGATCAAAGAAAACCAACAAGAAAACCCAAGGCAAAATAGAGAAAACAACTTCCAGCATAAGAAGATAATCAGATGCCTAGACAGCAAAAAATCATGAGCTGCATCAAGAAACACGAAGATATGGCTGAGCCAAAGGAAAAACTAACACCTCAACTGAGATTCAAGAGTTGAAACAACTAATTAAATATGATCAAACAAGTCTTCTAAATAGAATCAATGAGTTGAAAGAAAATATGACAAAAGAGATGAAGCATATAAAGAAGACACTGAGTGACCATAAGGAAGAATCCATAAGCTTAACAGAACAAATGGCAGAACTTGTGGTAATGAAAGGCACAATAGAAGAGATGGAAAACACAGTGGAGACATACAAAAGCAGGCTTGGAGAAGTAGAAGAAAAGATTACTGAACTAGGGAACAGACTTCTGAAATCCTACACACAAAAGAACAGGTAGAGAAAAGAATGGAAAAATATGAGCTGGGTTCAGGGAACTGAATGACAACATGAAGCACATGAGTATATGAGTGTCCCAGAAGGAGAGGAGAAGGGAAAAGGGACAGAAAGAATAATAGAGGGAATAATTAATGAAAATTTCCCAACTCTTAGGAAAGACATAAAATTACCAGTCCAAGAAGTGCAGTGTACCCCAAACAGAATTGATCCAAATAGACCTACTCCAAGACGCTTACTAATCAGATTGTCAAATGTCAAAGGCAAAGAGAGAATTCTGAAAGCAGCAAGAGAAAAGTGATCCATACAAGGGATGCTCAATAATACTAGGTGCAAATTCCTCAGTAGAAACCATGGAAACAAGAAGGCAGTGGTATGATATCTTTGAGATACTGGAAGAAGAAAAACTGCCAACCAAGAATCCTATATCCAGCAAAGCTGTCCTTCAAAAATGAGGGAGAGTTTAAAATATTTACAGATAAACAGACACTAAGAGAGTTCATGAACAGGAGACCTCCTCTACAAGAAATACTAAAGGGAGTGCTACAGACAGATGGGAAGAGATGGGAGAGAGGTTTGGAGAAGAGTGTAGAAATGAAGACACCAGGAGATAGAAAGAGGGTAAAGATCAGGCATTTGATGCTGAAGGAGTACAGAATGTTCAAAAGGATTAATTGTATAGAACCAGATATGGGTAGCACTATTCTGGGTGATGGTAGCACAATATTGTAAATACACTGAACAAAGATGACTGTGAGTACAGTTGAAAGAGAAAGGTTAGGAGCATATAGGACACCAGAAGGAAAGATAGAAAATAAAGACTGGGACTGTATAACTTTGTGAAACCTAGAGTGGTCAATGATGGTGATTAAATGTACTAATATGAGAATGTTTTTACATGAGGGAGAACAAATGAATGTCAACTTTGCAAGGTGTTGAAAATGGGATGGTATTGGGAATGAAAGGCACAATAGAAGAGATGAAAAAACACAATGGAGGAAAAAAAATCAATGCAAACTAGAGTCTATAGTTAACAGTAAAAAAAAAAAAAAAAAAAGGCCATCACAGGCACAGTCACATGTCCAATGTCATACAGCTGTCGCGTGGCTAGGCTGGAACTGGCCGTTTCCCAGTTCATCCTGCAATGGGTAGAGCACCAGACACTACACATGTAATTCTCCTGTTCTTGAAGACCTCTCCATGGAACAGTAAAATTCTGTTTTCAACCACATGATTCACCCTCTTTCCATAAAACATGATTGTAAAGTGACGCTATAACTGTTGTGATGTTTATACATTTAATTATATTTTAATCAAGACCACTCATTTGCTGAGGCTGATGACAGTCAGTACCAGCCTGGCTAAGACTTCTAGACTCTTGAAAAAAGAAGCCTGGCAGGCTACTTTCCTTTAAGAAATAAGTTAACAAACCTCTTTACTTTATTAAATTGATGATGGGAGAATCAAGATCAGTGATAATTTCTTTATTTAATTATATTTATTTTAATTATGACTTACTGAGGTAGATACAATTTGCTAGAAATAAGAATAGGCTGAAAAGATAATAATTTTAAAGAAAACAGAAATCTATCCTGAAGTAAACAGTAAATTGTATTAGTGATTAAGGACATACAATACAACCTAAAAATAGTTTCTATTAATATGGCAAACATTACCTTAAAAAACAAAAATAGAAATTAAAAAAACTGTATATTCATGTAAATTTGGAAACCTATGCTTATTCTTGCCAGACAAGTTATCTGTATTTCTCATACAAATAACAGAAATTTCTATGACACTTTCTCATCAAGGCGACTTCTGTTACAATGGAAATGATATAAACAAATCTAATTTAGCTTCTTCACTCCCTGAAGATGAAAATGTCTCAAGAAGTTTGTGTTGGAGGACTAAGGTGTTTCTAGAGATTTCTATCATAGGCTGCAGCCTCACGGTGTTTGTTGGTTCTTAACTTTCCCCTTTATGATAATAAATTGTGATATCTAAATCCTATCTTTTTTCCTTTGGCTTGCTATATCAATGTACAGCCTTTTATTGGAAAATTTTCCTTTATCTTAAGGTAAAATACTTTTCATGCCATGCAAGGCAATTGTGTCACTTTCACAATCAAGTATTTATTATAACAAGTTGTATTCTTTAACTTTTTAAAAAAAATCTTTATTTTAAAGCATTTACTTAGGTTTTAAACTTGTTTTACCTTTAAAATATTGAGATAGAAAGCCTTCCTCCCATCATTCCCTCAAAATGGCTCAACCATCTCTCCCCTTTAACCCATTGCTATTTTATTTTCCTCTTCCTTATTTCTCCCTTAATTTCTTCCCCTTGTTTTTGTTCTTCTGTGTTTGTCTAGTAACATTTCTTAATATATTTTAATGGGCACTAACCAAAAGATCCAAGATGAATAAAAGCAGGGACAAAGGAAGCAGGAGAGTGAGATGAAAGAGAAAGGAAGAGCTGGTCATCGCTGCCAGTTTTAAACTCATTTCTGCACCTGGCTTTCACTGCTGAGACCACTAAATCACAGCAGAGGAGGGGTCATGGATTATTTTTATAATCTTTGCTTTTAAATGCTAAAAATATGGGCTATTAAAAGTATAACAAATCTAGTCTGTTGACATCTGCATATTTTAGGGTGTGGATGACACAACATTTTAAAATCTCCATTTACACTTATTTTAGCACAAATCTAGTGCTTTATATTTTCCCCCAAATATAAAGATCCAAATGCTGATATACTACATATGAAAAAGCACAAAAATGTTTGAAAATATAATTACCTAATCAACTGAGAAAAATATAAATATGTTTTTCTTTACACCTCTATTTTTGTTTGTTTGTTTTCTTGGTACCAGAAAATGAACTAAAGGCCATCTTTTGTCATATTACTAACAGTAGTATTTAAATTAGTCTCACTACCTCCATTTGTGCTTAGGTATGACACTTTTCACAAATCCAAATTCACATGATCTCTATAGTTCCTTCCACAATGAAGGCAGAAAATCCCTTACATGGCTTGTATTCTCTACTGTCTCTTACTGGGCTCCATTTAAAGGTACTGCAACATTTGCCAGTTCACAAATGGGTTCTGTGAACAGTGATGACTTAATATAGAAATATTTTGTTTGTTTGTTTGCTTGTTTCCTCTGTAGTTTGCTTTTGTCACACTTGGGACTGGGGTGTGAGGGTTGGGGTCGGCAAACATCCCCAGGTTGATGAGGTTATTTCAAATTAGAAATTTATTTTGATCTTCTATTTTATTCTCAGTCTTTGCCATGGTTCCCTACTTCACTATAGGAGGACAAATTGTGTCCAAACAATACAGTGCAGTGTGGAAACAATTGCATTTTATGGGAACAATCTTATTCTTTCCATACTATTTTTTTAAATTGTGAAAATCAAAACAGTTTTTTTTTCCCCAAAAAACTGTGCAATTTCCCAAGACTCATGGAAAAGACAGGTTGGGTTGATTTTTTTTTTTTCTGCTTATGAAGAAAAAGAGTTGGTTTTATAAATCCAGAATATACATATTTGTTCAAGCATTCATAATTGTGTTTTGAATATTAGTGGAAAAGGGGTGCATTTTACATGATGGGCTTTGCTTTCTGTTTGAGTTCTTCAAGTTCCTGACTCTTAGTCCTATGCCCATAAATCAAGCATATTCAGCCACAAAGGAGGTAATTGAGAGGAGCCATTCTCTAGATAATTCTATCTTCTTTTGTGCACACACTTGCAAATGAAAGTGATTTGCATCTGTGCAGACATCCTTGAGGTGCTTGTCTATTCTCACAACATTTTTAGACATCCAAGAAGTTTCTTTGTAAAACCCTCATTCTATGATGCCAGATGGTTGATGATGCCACCCTACAAGACCATATTTCGAGCAAGGAGGACTGGTTTAGCAGGTAGATAAAACAACACAAGTTACAGTTATTGTCACATCTCCCAGTTTAGCAATGGCAAAATGTACTTCTCATCACATATTCTTTCCAAAAACAAAAATGAGTAAAATTGATATGGTTTTCCTTTTACTCTAAGAATTGGGCACAGCTGCTCTTTTGCAAGCATTAAAAGGAAAAATAAAAGATAATAAAATCTTTAATTTCCTATGTTTCTCAGCATCTCTTAGAAAAATAGCTCTGTGATTCACGGCTCAGTGGCCTGAAAATACCTACTCCAACTACTCTTTAGCACCGTTTTCCTCTGAATTACAATATGAGAAAGGGAAGATTTCTTCTAATAAACAGATAGACTCAGAGATCCAAGAAAGAGTACATAAAGACCTGATATAATGCCTGGTCATGCTGTGCAGTTACTCCATGATTTTTATTTTATTTTTTGTAGTCTTTTGTTTGATCACTACACTATGTAGTCTCTAAAATGTGTATACCATTCTTTTACCTTGTCTGAAAAAAATGTTAAACTAATAGTTGTATGCATGGCAAATATTAAGTAAAGATGAACATTTTAAATACTTCTTCAACTTTCAATTATTTATTCTTTCCCAGAAAACTAACATGCATTGATCAGATAAATAAGAGTAGTTGGTTTTGGGTTTTACAATCTTCAATGAATTACATGTATGATAAATTAATGTGTCCTATAACAAGATGGGCACATTTTACTAGATTAAAAAAATCCTAAAATGCACCCAAGTTCTCAAAACTATTGCTTTCCTCTATCACAGCATTGGTTCTAAATTCCCTTAGAATACCTTTAAATCACAACATAGACAAAATACATAATTCAAGTTATTTTAACTTTTTCCATTTAGGCTTACAGATCTTAAAGACTCACCTTTCTTAAAAGAACAAGATTTTCATTCAGAAATATGAATTATACAGTGGTTTTATTGAGTCTTTATTGCTAATGCACATGGGGTTCAGAATCATAATGACGATATTGGGCACTTAAGTCATTAGGCTGTCATATTACAGCAAAATTATTTGTACTACATAATCATTGTTTCCTTTTTTATTTGGCACAGATCTAAGCTTAGTTCATCTATCTTTGCCATTACAGTACAACTCTGTTGTTGTAAATACCTATTTTTTAAGGATGATATGAGAATATTCATCATGGCTCAAGTTCATGTTTATTCGACCTTTGCTTGCTTAAAGCTGGAGAAACATGATGGGGAACGTTTGCAATCTGCTTCAGAGTGTCTGGTTTGATTTTGTATTGCTTCATGGTGTCAATGTCTATATAGTTTATATTTTAAGTCCTTGAATACACACTAAAAATTTCAAGGGGAATGGGAGTTATTTTCATTTTTTCTTCTTCTCTTTTTTCTCCCAGCAACATTTTCCTCTTATTCATCATATTTAAGACATGCTCTTCTTAAAATTAAAGTGGAATTCTGTTTGTATTCAACTTTTTCCTTTAGAGACTTTTAAAGATAAACATGTTTAAATGATCCCTGATCATTTGCAATAAGAACAAAGTCATTTGGTGGAAAAAGTAAAGCTGAAACTGAAAGTTTCAGCTGAAAATCATTTGCAAACTTAAGGTGAATATGGCTTTTGTTTTGGAACTGATTCTAGGATTTCACATACCTTTTAGAAATGGATGTTGATTATTATTTAATTCAACTGATCAAACTGCCTTCTCAGAAACTGCTGTGCTTGTATTGAATAGCATGATGGATTCTTTGCTTTATTACTAAATCCTAAGAATTATGCCACAATATGGCTTACGTGAACCATAGGCTGCCATGCTTTTGGGAGAGCATGTGAGTGTGTGTGTATGTGTGTGTGATGTTAAAGTTTGGAGATGTACATACTTCTGAGTATGGGTCATCTTTATCTGGGGCTGTTGGAAATGACCTAGAAGTAAAATCAGTAGTCTATTAAAATAATTGTGCTGTTGACTCTACTAGGTACACGACCATAACAAGCAACACCAAACGTCAAACTGATCAACCCAATTTATTCTTTCAGTCAAGTATATACTGCTTCTGCATGTGTGTCTCCAATTATCTCCCCAGACCAAAATCATGATTTGGAGCATTCACTGTAAACCAGAGAATGCCCATCCAGTCTTTTCTATATTAAAATACATAATCTGAGAATATAAAATTTTGTGAATATTTTAATTAAAATGTTTGATTTTGCTACAAAGATTCAAAATTGAAATATTGTTTAATAGGGTTGATGGTCAGATAAGCACTGGCACTTCAAAATTTGTATGAATGTTCTGAGCAAAAGAGCCCAGGCTATCAACTTAAAACACCCATCACCTCTGAGAACAGGTAGTTCCCCCATCTAATCTGCTCAGGTATATTTGGGAGAATGAGTACAAATACTGTTATGACTATATGACTAGCAAGTGTGAAAGTTCACAGGTAACATGACTGTGCTATAACAGAGCAGCATTTGAAAATGGGCACACTAAACATCAGAAACCTAATTATTGCAGGTAAAAGAATAAAGTGTAACTTGTATTGCCTGCTCTACAAACTTGAGATACCATTAAAGTCATCTTGCTTTTTCCTAGATTCTTTTTTTAATGAATCACTCTTGCTCCCCACACAAATTGTCTTATTCAGACACTTACATAAAGTTGGATAAAGAAAGAACAGGAAATATGAATCAATTTAGAAATAGGCCAACCAAATGGGTTTGGTTGTTTTGATTTGTGTCCCTGGCACATGGCTTTGCCATTGAAAAGTGGCTCTTCTCATACTGATGCACCCTGGCCCATGGCCATGACCAGTTCATTTCTGGGCCATTTTACTGTACCAACTTGCTGCAGGGCCCTAGGCATGGACTCCAAGGGGTCAGTTCTTAGCACTGACATAAGTACATAGGCAGACATGGATCCCATGGATTTGCTTAGAACTGTGCTGTCTAATAAGGTTGCCACTAGCTACGTGTGGCTATGAGCACTTGAATTGTGGCTAATCCTAATGGAGATATGCTGCAGGTTCGAGATATGTATCAGAGTTCAAAGATTTAGTACAAGAAAAAGGATGTAAAATATCTCATTAATAATATTTATATTGATTACATGGGGAAATGATAATGTTTTGGATAAACTGGATTAAGTTATAGTATTAAAATTAATGTCAGCTGTTACTTTTCTACCTTTTAAAATGTGGCTACTAGAAAATTTAAAATCACATATGTGCTTCACGAATTTATATTAGATAGTGCTGGTCTAGGGGCTTCTCTAGCCTCAACCACATACTGGATCAGAATCATCCTTGCCTATAAACTACAGCCCCTGACTTTCTTTCAATCTCTCTTTTTCTCTCTCGCTCTCTCCTTTACTGATAGAGAATTGAGTTAATCCTTTTCATCCCAGTCCTCATTAGCCTCCCATCTAAAATGCCATTTCTCCTTCAACTTCTCCCTCCTCCTAATAGACTTCCCCTATCATAATTTTAATATGTTCTTGGATGTTTTAAGTATCTTTAAAGCTTAATATTATTTTCTATATGAATGATTTTTCTTTAAAAAATAATTACAACATGATTTTGCAATCATATCTGTAAATAGGTAAATAAGGAAAGAATACTACAACTATTTCTATGTGGTCAAGATTTGAAGAAAAGGTCCCAAGAGCAAGGATCTGTTTCCCTTCTTATAAATTCAGACCATCATTCAATGATAATTACCAAGTATCATTTTCCTTTTTCATAAACACCTTAGTTGAAGGTTTACTTTCTTAAAATATGGTGTTCATACATAAATGTTAAAAATAATGAAAACAAGAAATTATGAACTTTTATTTTTCAAAAAAGGAATTCCGAATATTGTTTTATTCATTTAACAAATATATAATAAGCACTTACTATTTGCCCAGCACTGTAGAAGGTACTGGGATTAAAAACACTAAAAAATAAATAAAATAAAATACAGGGGAAAAAAAAAACATCTTGCTTTTATGAAGATAACTTTCTAGTGTGGAAAAAAGAGTTGTTGAAAAAAATGAGTAAAATATATATTTTACTCATGAATAAATATATATAAATATATATATTGGTGTTTAAATTAAAAACAAATGAAGAGGATAGAGAGCACATGAGTGGGGAAGCAATGCAATTTTAAATAGAGAAGGAAAACTTGTGAGAAGGTGAATTTTGGTCAAAGACCTTAAGGAAGCGAGGACATTTGCAATGGTGACATCTAAGGGAAGGATGTTCTGGGTAGAGGAAGCAGCACGTGCAAAAGCCTTGAGGCAGGATAGTGCCTGGTATATCCAATAATGAACAGGAAGGCCAATGAGTCTGGAATGGAATTAGTGCTAACAGTGAGTATAACTGATCATCTCCATCCGGGGGTGTGGGAGCTTACCAAGGAGGCACTCACTCTGGGGAACCTTCTTTTACTCTGCTGTTCAGAGCTAATCCAGCTTGAAAGTGGTAAATACGTATGACCCGCAGCCCCAAAGCAAAGGGTCTTCTCCGTACTAGCCTAGTCCCTCATCCCCCTCCGCACTCACAATTCAGCTCCTCAGATCTGTAGATTCCCCCTAGCACCAACATCCCATCTACCATTAATCAAGTGGTAAGGGTCTTTTTGTAAAAATCTTAATATTTAAACAGTGTTTCAGCTGTGATTATTAAAGTGTGTATTTGCCTGCCCTAAGGCTGCACGGCATGAGATTTACTTCTGATGCAATTCTGATAATAATTATCATTACATAATGTAACACTGCTACCATATTTATCAAAGCAGACCTCCTGTCAATCAGTTCTATTTGGATAGAACACACGATTTAAATCTTAAATTGGGATATAAAATAAAAGACTTGGCTGTTTGTTATTGTTTTTAATTATTATTAGTAGTAGTGGTGGTAGCTGTAACCCCTGCCATACATTCTGCCAGCACATTTATTGCCATAAAAGCTGCAACTAATAAGCATTCATGTAGTTGGAGAATTTGGTATGAAATGTGTTAATGGTTTGAGAAAATTCACTCTGTCTCAATAAGAAATTAATTCCTAGGTCTCTTCCTATATAATATGGACATAGCTGTTTAGTTACATCTAATAGTAACGTAAGCTTTACTTTATTTTAATATATGTTTTCCAATTTTTTTAAATTAGCTCAGTATTGTGATTTTTGATTGGTGTCTCTTACCATCCAAGAACCAACTCTTTGTAACCCACTTTGTAGAATCCAGTGCTAGCTGTAAAGTGGCATATGATGAAGATGATGATGACAAGGAAAAGGAGGAGCAAGAGGATGAAGTATTAATTCCCGGTGTACATACAAAGCATTGTGATCTTGTACATCTAGTATTTAATCCTTACAACAATGCACCAAGATATCTTCAACCCTATTTTACATATGAGGACATTGGGAATCAGGGATGCTAACTCACACACTGTCTGAGTGGTATGGCTGAAATCAAGCCTGTGTGCTTTCCACCACACCTCTTGTTCAGACATTAGTCAATCATTAAACATTTATTTACTGACCTCGGACTATGTGCCAGACTCTATGAGAGTGCGGGGACACCATTAAGCTCCAAACTACCATGTGAAGATCAGCCTCCCTCCACCTTCATCCTCGGCTTCAGGATGTATTCCAACAGCAGTTTGTTTCATGGGCTGCAAAGCTGGCAAAAGAAATACTCTTGCTAAGCTGCTATGTGACCCAGAGCAATTCTCAGTTGGCCATTCCCTCACGACGGAGCACTTAAGTTCAATTTTCCTTTGCAAGAGCCCACCCGTGATTCACGGCTCTGTCCTCCTCTGTTTCCTTAGTCATTACATAAGCCAGCACCTGTTTGTGTTGTCAGGAGTGTTTTCAGAACTAAAGTCCACAGGTGGGCTTTCAATTTTTTCTCTTGTGCCATACAGTGGAAACAGCTAAACTCGTTTTCTGGTGACTAATATAAGGGAATATTTCCTGGTGGAAATTTCCTAACTGAACTGCTTGACAAAAACAAGGAGGGAGTCTTATCCTGCCAGAATATTTTTCTTTTTACTCTTGGTTTTCCTTTGACAGTTTGAAGGATGAAAGGATGACAGTGAGAGTAGTTCTAATTATGACATGGGAAGACCGTGTCTTTCTCACCATTGGCAGTGTCCCTGTTGGAATAAATGCTGATGACTACATCTGTTGTGTTATTTAAAGTAAATCTTTAAGTCAAAATGAGGATGTGTATGCGCCACCTCATTTTGAGTTTACTTAATGTTTCCAACCATATTTTACAAATAAATCCCAAATGCTTTTTTGCTAAGTGCATTTTCCTTTCAATTTTAAACGTATGTGTATTTTAAAGGTCATTTAATCCACGCATTTCCAATTCCTCCGGTCTTAAATCATCACTGTGTTATTTTATGTAAGAGGTACTTAATGTCTCAAGAAGCTTTCAGAGACCTTTAAAACCCAAAGACGTTTTTTCCAAAACCAGAAGTTCCATTTTGTCAAGAGGAAACCAGCTTGAAGAAAACCAAGATCTCAGCCTGTTCAATAGTCTAAGAGTTCGAATTTCAGAGGGGTAGCAATTTGGCAAATTGTGTTTGCCCATCCACGGCGCAGTCCTCCCCATATTCCCTCCAAGCTTGGGCCTAAACCCATGGAAAGGATATTCTGCCGAGCACTTCTCAGTGACACCTGCATCAGGAGGAGTGTCCTGGCTTTTGGCGACAGAATCCTTTTCGCCCAGGGCAACAGAGGGCTCAAAACCCCCCAATAATAATCTATTACAGATTTCTAGTTACCAAAAGTTAGAAAATGAGATAATAGCAAAACACTTAGCATTGCTGCATGTCAAAAGAAAGGCTACTGTAATTTCCCCCCTTGGGGACATACAGTTTTCATACTATTATGCATAATTATGCATGAAAATTTAAATATATTTTCATATTATGTTCAAAACTCCTCAATCCTAAATATGTAAAATAAAATAGAATTAACTGGTGCCAATTACTATATTAGACTCAAATCTAAAATTCCTGGTCACTGGAAGAAGCAGGCCAGTAGTGGGCGCCTTCAGCAAAAAGACTGGCTCCTCTGGGACATTCTTCTCAATTTAGGAACCATTTTTCTAATAAGATTAAAGCTGGGATTAGGCATAGGGATGTGCTGGCAAAACCCAGTTATGGTGGTTAAGAAGTTTGGGTTTGATCTTTACTCTGCTTCTTACTATGTGGCCTCAGGCAAGTCACTTAAACAATTTGGGCATCATTTTCCTCATCTTAAAAGCTAGGGGCATTTACTCTGTGCTCTCTTAGGTTCATTACAGATTTAATACTTCACATTTCTGATACTCCAACATGAACTGTGCCCAAGAATGTGGTTATCTGGCGGTCAAAAATGGAAAAAAGCTTAGCAATTTGATTACAATTAACTCATTTAGGAAAAGAAATAAAATATTTGGGATTACAATTGGCTTTTGGCAGTAAGTAAATCTCCCATCACATTTTTTTTTTTAACACAAGGAAGAGTTAATCTGTAGGTCTAGCTGGGAAGCAGATATGGCTGCCACCCTCTCAAAAAAGATAGATTTCAAAATGGACAACAAATAAAATAGCCCAGATTCTGACCACATTGAGTGTCAGAATGATGTCTAAGTCTTTTCCTAGTTTTCCCCACTTCGTCTTCAGAAATGTATGTTATGAATTATGATTGTTGCAGTAGAGCCAAGTATTCAACAGATTCCAGCTAGATCTTTGTTTAGCAAGCATAAGCTCACAGCCAGCTGCAAACTGCAGCTGTCTGTCAGCATTTGTGAGGACAAACCGCTCCACTATCCCTGATCACTTAGCCTTAGACTATATACTGTATCCTCCAATCTGCTCAGCTCACCCTTTGCATTTCCAATGCATTTCCTGTGGGGTGGGCATCAGTGGTTCACACGTACATTTTTGGAGCAAATAGCTTGATGTTTATGTCAAAATGATGCCTCTAATAGAGGGTTCTGTCCCAACAAAACTATTCTGTGAGAGACTAACTGACTCTGCCTGACATTTCCTGATCTCTGATGTCCCAAAAAAGGCAAGAGAGGCTGCCACCCCAACCAACCGCATTTTGGGACAGAGTGACCTCTGCAGAGAGTGCCAAGAGAATGGGCCCCAGGCCAGGAGACTGCCTCAGAGCTAGGGAATGTGAGGGTGAGAAGGACACAGGAAAGGGTGAAGCCAGAGTTGGGGCAAGGCCCAGGCTGCTGAGTGTGGTCATTCTCCTGCGCCATAGTATGGGCAGGAGGCAAGACTCAAAGAAACCCCTAACTTGGGGGAAATCTTAATCTAGAATTTCAAGTCAACTAGGAACTCGGGGGCCTGAAAGTGGGCTTTAAATTCTGGTACATTTTGCTGATGTAGCATTTGTCAGTTTTCTAATCGAACTTTTTTCTTTAATTTCAGTCGTGCTTGGAATGGGAGACGAACTTGCAGCACTATACCAGGTTTAATTAAAGCATTTGTAGGGCTAACGAAAAATCTCCCTGCTTTCATTATCAGAGTGACTCATTATCAGAGTGACTCAAATGATCTTCATATGAGGATCATTTCTATAGAGTGTTGGCAATTTTAGGAATACCTCAAAAATATGGACTATGCCTTTTCAGCACTCTCCTGGGCATTTGTGTAGAGTAAATTGTGAGCTGTTTCAAGAACAGAAACTAGGATTGATGGTTCTTTGGGCTCTCATATGCCACTAAGACAGCTGGCAGCATAAGGTATGATCAGCTAGTACTCGTGGCAGGTATGCTTTTGGATTTTGTTTAATAATAGTGTTTTCAAATAAAAAAAGAAATCTGGTGTAATTCCCATTCATGTGGATTTTGTGAGAACTGCTCTTTGTTATGTAAGGATATTGTTTCAGAAAGAAATGTGACCTCTTAGGACGGAAGGCACAATGCAATGCAAATTCATAATAAAACTGTACAATATGTCACATGTGCCCAAAGTTGGCCTTGAGTCACTCCATAGAGAAACCATTCTAAGATTTGGAAAAAGATGCATCCCTGGTGTGTGTGTGTGTGTGTGTGTGTGTGTGTGTGTGTGTGTGTGTGTGTTCATGGGCAGGAGACTGCTGACCCAACATAAACACTTTCTTTCTCACAACTTAAACATACACACAATACCTAAAATAGTTTCATTCAGGTGTAGAAACCATGAGTCACAGGGTCATACACAGTAGGAAAGCTCAGCTAGTCCATGATCTTTCCTTATTCAAGAGGATTGTAAAATAAAAACAAAGACTCTGCAAGGAATCAATAGTTTCAAAAGGAAAGCAACTTACAGTAAAAAGTATTTGGATTGCTAAGTGCCTTCCCTTTTCTCTGTGTTGTTGTTTGCTGCTTCATTCATTGTGAAACTTTTTGCTAGATGTGTGGCATGCTATGAGCTTGGGTGTTATAATAAACAGAAAGGAAGGCTGCAATAATGTATTTCAGTTAGGAAGGAGCACTTGAAAGAAATTGGTTTTGCTATACACATGATGTGAGCCAATCAATAGTGGTTTAGTCTGACAAGCACTGTCAATACCCATTGTCACAGTTCAGAAAGTCGTTAATGGATAGTTCTTCAAAACCCAATGATTTCAACACGTTAAGAGTCTTAAAATATACTCTACCTGGCAGAAATTAATCACAGGTAAACTCTTGGGATTGTATATAAATTTTATTTTTTAATTAGGAGCAAAATAATAGTCAATGATAATGTGTTCACGTGTATCTTTAATTCATGCAGTAGATAAGGGCATAAACTAATACTTGGTATAAAGTAAATGCTCAGTAAATGTTGAAAAAGTGAGAGGCACTGGGGTGGAAGGAAAGGAGGGTACTTCTCATAGCACCTGCACCCTTTACTTACCAATTATTACAGCAGTAATTGCAATCGAGGGCACCAAACATAACCACACAATCAGTAATAAGCAAAAATAAAATAAGCAGACTGAGCTCTGTGGTTGGGCCTAAGGAAGAATGAGATTTCCTGGTTTGGTTGTGAGAAGAACTAAGGAGTTCATAGAAGTGAATGTGTGGGCTCTACTATGGTGGGTTATGTGTGTGTCTGTCTGTCTTTTTGTGATGGTAAGTGTGAAAAAGACAGACTGGGAAATTGAGAAATCTGGCTAGGTTGCTTGCCATTTTTGAACAATCCCCGCCCTCCGTCTCTACATCCATATTCATTCTGGTCTTGCTGCACACAGCCACCTGGGGCATAGTCAGTGATTCTGACATTAGCCTTCAGCCCAGTAATCAGCTGTGCAGCAGAGCTCAGTATGTGTTCAAGGACTAACCAGATGCCTCCTTCTGCTGTTTTGACTGGTAATCCAGAGAGACTTTGGATATCAGCTCCACTGCTGTCCTGTGATTCACTAGTCTTACCTAAAGCAACTCATTTTCTCTCTGGTCTACTATGATACAAACCACCAAGAGATATTTTCAGTCAACAGTTCAATCAAAGTGGATGATTTAAGACCTTAAGTCAGAAGTGCTCGAGTATGGCACGAAACTGTTACCATCTCTTGATGTCCTTAGATGTTTTGACAGCTTTGCCAAACATATGGAGAGGCAGGGCACTGGACAGTTTACACGTTCCCACAGACTGTAATCAGACAACCCTGCATCTGATTTCTGGCTCTGTCACTTACATGGCTTAATCTGAACTTCATATTCCTAATCTGCAAAATGGCCAACAAAAATAGAATTTACCAGATTGGATGGTTATAAGGATTAAGTGAGACGAAACTTGCTTAGTGCAGTGCCTGTTTCATAGGAAGTTCTGCAGAAACATTAGCTATTATTAATAGTGAATATTATGTTAGAGTGATCAGATTGGCTAGCAATGTGGACATTGAGACTGTGTTCAAAGAATCAATACATGTATTATTTAATTTTTTTTTTTTACTATCAAAATAAACACTTTCACTTCTCCATTACTTCCTCTCATTTATGGATTGTTTGGCTTTAAGACATTTCTCAAACTACCTGTTTTGTCATATATATTTTTTTTTATCCTGGCTCAACTTTTATGTTTAAAAAATTAAGGATACATAAACATTGTAGCATATCCTTGATCACATAAAGCCCTAGGCATATAGAGTTTTTAAGAAAAAGCTCGAAAGTTGTTTTATGTTATTCCCCTTTATACTCACTAAGTAAAAAATATCTCTAGGCACATTTTCACAAAGGTACAAACACATACATACATACTCAATATGGATAGTAGTCATTCTCTTTCCCTTTCTCTCCATATATGTATATATGGAGACCAGATTTATATGCCACCCAATTCAAACACTGCTAACCAAGATCTAGCATCTGTGAGTCAGGATGTAAAAATCCAACATTCAAATTATACAATTCTCTTAAATGGGAATAGTATTTCATTCTCCAATTTTACCTATTTTTTCCTAGCAATCTAGGTGGTAATTTCCTATAATCCTGCCATGCTTTTGCATCTATGGTGGAATTGCCAGGCCTACAACTCTATTAGTTTGTTTTTGTTTTGGGCTTTTTCTCTTTCTTTGTGGACCGATGTTCACATTATCTATAAGATTATTCTCACTTGATTTGGCTGAGGCCTGTTTTCTATCCTGAGGAAAGAACCCATTCCTGTATTTAATATACAGCATTTCCTCATGGAAAACATATTTCTACTTCATGATGAATGCCCTTTGCCTGGATTGATGTCCTAGGTTATTATTTTCTTTTTCTGATAATTTAGCTTTCAAAATCAGCTACTGCCCTAGCTCAGTAACCACTAACTTTATTAGCAAATTTATCAAAGTTGTGAACAGCTCTCAAGTGACAAAGTTTTACTGACACTTTTTCAAGTCATAAGAAGCCAGAGATAAAATATCTGGTCAATAGAAGAATGTCTTAATGATCTGAATCTTTATATTCTACATCTGACACTGTATCTGATTCTGTTTCAGGAAAAAATATTATTGTGTGCCTCTACACACACCATAGATTTTTGCTATTTAGATATGCTTTCTCTTTTGTCTTCTCTTTTTTTTCTGAAAATGTAACATTTCTATAATCTTTGATGCAAGGATCTTTTCAACTCTGGCTTAAGAAAGAAATCAGATAGAGCTACAATGGAAGGAAATTACATGTTGTGATGATATTACTTGATATTTACAGTACAGCATTGAAGTTACCATCATCACCACCATCATCAAAAGTATTCATTAAGCAACTCAAAGCTATGCTAAATGCTATAAAAAGAGCTTAAAGAAAATGCTCTGTCCTCTAAAGGCTTACGCTACAAAAATACATTATTTTTCATTGACACACCTAAGATGCATTATCAGCAAAGTAAAGATATTAAGCCTATAAATGAAAACAGAGAGAGGCATTTACATCACAGATGGATGAATGCATCAGAGGTGGAAGACATGGATAAATATATTACTGGGAAAGGTAGCCATGGAATTTCCATAGGGTTGAATGGCAGGGACATGACAGTGAACTGCCAGCTCTTTTGAGACACTGAAAATGCAAAAAATGTGCTTAGGTTTCACTATTTAATGTGGACAATTTATTCTGAAGGTGAACATGCTCATTGAGTGAATGTTCACCTCTTTACATTAATAGTATAAATATAAATTATTGAGGAGATAACATATGCATACCTTTCTGTTACAAATCTGTTCACCTGTTTTCTGTTTCTATACCTTCTAAGCTGGAATCAAGTGGTTAAAACAAAGTACTGCTGTTAAAATACCGTGAATTCCCTCTTCCAATTATTTCCAGATTCAATAGTGATTTGTGTTTCCAGTAAGTCACTTAAAGTTTCAATAACTTAGTTTATCAGTCTGCAAGTTGGAGATTGAAATTATGACTTCTATTTACATTGAGCATGTGAAAAAAGAGATATTAAATGACCAGTAGTACATTAAACCCAATCTTACCCTTTCTGCCAACTCAGATACAGGGAGTTATGTGCAAAGTTCTGGAAATGCTAAAACTGCTTGCTGAGGAGGCCAAAGCAGTATTTATTACAATCCCATGAATTTGCACAAGCGTGTATGCCCTTGAAAGAAAGCAGGCAAGAGGTTGAAAAGCAATTTAATAAACTTTCTTTCTCTTTTCAATCAATTCTGGGTAAAGGGCTCTTATTTGAGTAATTTTAAAAATGTTAAAACAGGGCAATTCCAGATACAAGGGGAAGGTGGTGTTGGAAAATGTGAGCCGAGACTATTCAGTACTTTGTTATGTAATCCGTGTAATGGTTTGAAAAGTGTTTCGGAATCTCTGGGGATTAAGATCCTAACATAACCTTATTTTGTCATTTCCTTCTGGATCTCCCACTCCTGATGCTGTAGTATGGTAAAATGATTGCACCAAACAACTGTCACCAGCTTTTCTCTGAACCTTCAGCTGGGCTTGACATATTGGGAACTTTTAGCTGCTAACAAAACTATCCCACTATACCTAATACTGATCCCTGTGTAAAATCTCACCCTTAAAATGAGAACAAGTAGCCTAGAAAGCTGTATGTAACATCATTTCTGAAGGATAATGACTCTGCTTTTCTTTAGCAACATTTCTGAAACATTAGCTCTTCCAGCGTTTCCAAATTTGAAAAAAATGATAATAATAACATGTAATTGTAACATGGGAATACTGCGAGAACAGCAGTTTGGCAGGAAAAAGAGATGTTTCAAAATAAGGTCCCCAGCAAGAGAAATTCTGGCAGATGCTCAGTCTTGGAGCACATTATCCAAACTGTTGGATTCTGGAAGATTTGGGGTTTTTCTTTTGTGGTTCCCATACCCTTAATAGAACGGTGGTGGATGTTCATTGCACAAATTATCTTGCTTCCCTCTCCCATTCCTAAAGTAAGGAAAAGATTTCCAAGGGTCCCCATTACAAGAAGCATTCCTACCTCTAGAGGTGGTTTTAAAACCATAATAGCTGTGTCAGGTATAAAACTTTTATTGGGCTAATGCCTATTCTCATATGTAATGATAGTTATTGAAGATCAATTTAGAAAGTCCCTAACCTTAACCATTCTCTGGCGTGAGCAGTTCTAGCACCAATTATATCTCTCAATTGGTTAAAATGTTGCTTAAAGCTAATACCTCTGGCCTGAGTGTGTTGGGACTTAAATTGTATATTGTTATTCAAAAATTCTTAAGCTTTGAAAAATAGTCTGTGTGTTGTGGCTTGGAAGAAAAAGCCGAAAACATAAAAGCAATGTAAATGCTAGAATACCTGGAAAACTAATTACAATTCATGTTAATTGTTCATAGAGGTGAAAATATGTGGAACTAGGAGTGATTTCTCTGGTCTCCAATGTCAATCAGATTAGACGCTTTTAAGTTTAAACCCATAGCTCTTTGAGCTATTTTCATTTTGAAATAAAAAATTTAAATGGGAACGGAAAAAAAACTGCTCATTGGATTAACATAAATCTTTAAACTGCAGAAAGCTTCACCCTCAAAAGTAGTTGAATCTCTGAGGAAAAAGAAAAGGCTGAATTTTATTTTTCATAAATGATGGATTATTGTACCACACTGTGTATTTTCCAG
Source organism: Choloepus didactylus (assembly GCF_015220235.1). NCBI lineage: Eukaryota > Metazoa > Chordata > Mammalia > Pilosa > Megalonychidae > Choloepus > Choloepus didactylus. The sequence goes on from NC_051315.1 coordinate 31,615,870, forward strand.
TAAAGTGTCCTTTTATTTGCACTGTGTGATTACAAGTTTCTAAAAGTATGTGTGGGGTTACTTGGGTGCCGTGGGAAAATGGAAGGAACACTGTTCTGTTAAAATCAGTACTGAAATCAGAAGCAAACTATGTCCTGATTATCATAGGCATGTGTTTAAATTTTGCTTTCCTTAATTGGTTATATCATTTTTACTTAAAATGAACAATTTGGCAAGTTTTTCTCCCTTGACAACAGAAAAGCATAAACTGTTTTATAAGTTTGGCTGTTAACATCAGATTTGTAAACCACAATATTCAAAGACTTTGACTACTGCTTAAAGGGACCCCGGGATGGAGCTTTCTTTATAACCATGCGCTTTTTACATTTTTATTTTATATTTATAGCACTTTCAGGTTATTTGTTTAATAGAAAGTATGCCATCTATTGACTTGAACTGCTGCATAACTCTTCTTAGAACAAAATGAGCAGAATGAATGATGGCAAAGGCCTTGTAATTTGACTTGTCATCTGAGGACGATTATTTATCGCATCAGGAAATGGAAATTGATGCTCTAGTCTGTCTCCAGGAAAGTCTACTTTAAAGAAGTTAGCTGCGTTAAAAACTGTGTAATCATAACCAAGACTCTGCTAGTTTCTAAGAACATATGAGAAGGGAACAAGATAAAGCCTTGAAAAGCATATTACCATTTGCTTTGAAAAACCAGTGCACCTTACACGCATTTCTCACATGTAGAGCCAGATGGTGATATTGAAGGTAATATAATATACATATATATCTCTCTAATTAAGAATACTTTCACCAGAGTACCTAGGGGGTTCCAAAAAGATATAATTCACTACATAATTATTTTCATAATCTAGCATTTATACTGCATGTGCATGTGTTTTAATTTGCAAAGTATCTTCTAATCACATCATTTTTACTAGTTCCAAAATGGCAGAGAAAATACCTCCCTCGGCCCTGTATTTCTTGGCATTCTGTCATGGAAAGTGGGAAGGTTTTCAGGTGAGACCAGAAATAGAAAAAAATTCCCTTTAGAAAGGTAACCGTGAAAACTTAGATTGATTATTTCATATCATTCCAAAGGCCGGTTTGAGAGCAAAATAACCCTGAGGCAGACATTTTCTAAAGTGTGTAAAGGAAATATTCCTTCAGCCTCCAAGACTAGAACCCATATAATATGGGATATTAACTATGGTTATCAGTTGAAGAAGATCCTGTACCAGCTGAAGTGGTCATTGCAATGGCTGGACAGAGAGCGAAAGTTGATAGGCCGCCGTGTTAGCACGGAACCTTAAGATGCTCAGAATGACACTTCAAACCATACAATTTTGAATCGGTTAGTACCTGATGTTCATAGCCCTGTAAAAGCAATTTTCGTTTGCACTTTGGTATTTCTCCAAACTGACCTGTGCTCAGTGTCTCCTCTAGGATCCCTTAGTGTCTCGTAGTTGTCTTATCACACCCCATAGCATACCGCACTCTAATTACATGTCTAAACTGCCAAAGACTGACTACGTCTTGTCCACTACAGTGAAATCCAGCTCTGCCAGGTGTGTAGTAGACGGTCAATTTGGTATGAGTTATATTTCATCATCTAGCAGCACTGTCCAGAAACATAATGGGAGCCACGTGTAATTTTTAATTTTCTAGTAGCCACATGTTAAAAAGTAAAAAGACTCAGATGAAATTAATTTTAAAATATATTTTATTTAATTGACTATACCCAAAACTTTATCATTTCAACATGTGTCACAAGCCACATTTCAAGTGTTCAGTAGCACCATGTGGCTAGTTACTACCCTATTGAACTAAACAAATAACCTAAAGCAGTGATTTCCAAACTATTTTAAGTTAAGGACATATAGATAATATTTGTATAGTCTACTGCAGTAAAGTAGTACTGGATAAGGCTGCTCATTATCAAAGACAATTGCCCCAGGGGCTCACCCTATTCTGATCCTGTTGAGGAGACCCATAATTCCCACACCTATAGCTCATTCTCATAAGCACAATAATTGGGGAACTCTGATCTATAGCAGTGGTTCCCAAATTTTTCAAGTAATAGAACCCATTTATAGTTGTCCAATAACTTCAAGGTCCTCACGTGAATTGGCTGTGCTTTTATTTCTGATTCATTTAATGAATAAATGATTAGATAGATGGATAGATAGATAAAATTAATATATATATATTGCATATATGTGTGGCATATTTGGAGACACATCTTTTTTATACTTTTTTTGTTTTTGCTTTTAACTGTTCCTTTACATTTTCTCAATGTGTGAGTAGACCTTCTATCACCAATGAATAAAAAGCCAAGCAAGTCTCATAACTTTTCTGATCCACTTAAAGCAATGATTATCAACACGGGGCAATTTTGCCCCCCCCAGGGACATTTGGCAATATGTGGAAACATTTTTGATTGTCACAACTGAAGTGGAAGGCTCTGGCTTCTTGTGGGTAGTCATCAGGGAGGCTGCTAAATATCCTATAATGAGCAGGTCAGCTCCCACAAGAAAGAATTTTCTGGCCAAAATATCAATAGTGCCAATGTTAAGAAACCCTGCTTTATAGTATTATAAAGTGCAATGGACTTTTAAGTGGCAAGCATTGTCCCAATTCAGCAATAGTACCTAGTACCATAGGATAATCAAAACTTTGAACTTAATTTAAAATTAAAATTCCAGCCTGTTCCTAGCTATGAAAGAGACAGGATGTTTCCCTCTTAATTTCCTCCCCAGCCTTACAGTTCACCCCAACTCGCCATCTTGCTAACCCAAGTTTATGATGGTTTTATGGTCAATGCTGGGGAGGTGAGGATGCTAAAATATCCTGGCTTGACCAGTTATAAGAATGTGTCTCACACTCTGGGCCAGGCAGACATTTTTAAAGCAGATATTCTCTCTTAGGGACTTCTGTGGGGTCCTTGGAGGCCCTTACTAGGAGCATTTGACTTCTCATTCTCCATGCAGGCAATTTATTCTCTTCCAGCAGCAGCAGATCCCTCCTAACTCTTTTTTTCTGCCCCTCCAGTTCAAACAGAATCTTTCTGTTGGGTAACATCTCACTTCCAGTTGGGCCTTTAGGGCAAGATTTAAAATTACTCCATACTGGGCCTTCTTTGTCCAATTTCTCTCTTGCCTCTGAGTTCCTCAGGAGGGGATGATGACTCACATTTATCAGCCCCACAACTAGAACTTAGAAAAATGTTTTACACACAGTAGTTACTTAAAAGACTTTACTCAGTTGAAACCATTCTACTATAAATAGAGAAGCTTCTGAGATCCCTATTTCCCTTCTCCTTTCTTCCTTTTGGCAATACTCCAATGAATAAGAATACCAGATAAAAATCCTACCAGACTGCGCCCATATCCAGTCTTGGCATTGGACAAGTTACTTAACCTCTTTGCCTCTGTTTCCTCATCTTGAAAATGGATATAATGATTGTACACACCTCAATAGGTCATTATGGGAATTGATTCAACAAATACTGACTGAGTGTTTACTATATGCTAAGCAATGTTGGAGGCATTAGGGATACATCAGTGAACAAGAATGACAAAATTAGATAAAAATCCCTGCCCTCATGGAGCTTACTCTGTAGTAGAATTAAGTAAGTTAAATCATGTTAGGTGCCCAGAGGAGTATTAAGTGAATAGTACAATCTCGATAACTGATAGGTATATTATTATAAGCACATAGTAAGAGCTCAGTAAATGTTAGATATATTATTATTAGCCCAATTGAGTGAATGGTTTACTCCAAGGTATGATTGAGTGGAAAAGAGCCTCTGGGTACCTAATAAAGTACACCAAATTCTCACATTATTTAAACAGTTGGGTTATGACAGTGGAGGTCCCAGTTAAGATCTCTATCTTATCTTACTGGGCAGCAAATTCCTATCAGTCATTAATAATAGCTCACCTAGAACGTGTTTAGACTCTATGTTTATTGAGGATCGAGATTTTATGTGATTTGCTCATCGTTGATTCCACAGCCTTGAGCATGGAGCCTGTTACTTAGTAGGCATTCAGCCAGTATTTATGAGGGAATGAATTTGACATATGCCTAACTTTGAACATAAAGCTGAGAAGAAGCTGAGGATAAGGGTTTCATGAAAACATGAAGACAGTTTGAGGCAGATGTGTGTTTCACAATTTCACCTAGAACTGATAATTACATATCTGCTTCAGAAAAAGAATCATTTTGGGTTAACATAAAAATTGTTTGGGAAACAGGACCTTTGAAACTGCCTGAATTACCTAGAAGTAATCATACTTAAATGAACAATTCTGCAAAGTACTTTTTCCCTAATTTAGTTGACTTTTTATTCACTTTGATCATATTTTGTGACTAGATATAGATAGGTGGAATTATCCAGATAAAGGTTATTGTATTTAATATAAGGGAATGAAAGTGAAAAATAAATTGTGACTACATGGAGCCGACCACGTTCTAATTGCACATTCATGCTGCAGCAAGGCTAATTCTTTCACTTGGGCAAATTTTACTTGTATGCCCTGTCTAAACAGAAGGTCCTGAGCTATTAATTTAGGTAGTTGTTCCGTAACTACTGTTTTCTTTTCATATTTGCATGAAGTAATAATCATAAAGGAGAAATTTACTGATAGCCTCTGACTTCTTTTTTTTAATCTCCAGTGTTCAGACTGCATCATAGTGCTTCTGATACAAGCGACAAAAACCGAGTTAAAAGCAGATTAAAGAAGTTTATTACCCGAAGACCTTCCCTGAAAACCCTGCAAGAAAAAGGACTTATTAAAGGTACAGGACATTTTATACTTTTACTCTAACAATGATAAATGAATATGCCTCTGTATCCACAGCTAATCAGCTTTTCTAAAGGAATATTAGGATATTTTATTTGTTTTAGGTTGCTTATTAAATTTTCTGCTCTGTAACAGAAGAAAGAAGCATAGATGTCCAGGGAACTAATCCTGAGAAGATAAGGTTAACATCATGGAATCATTGAAAGAAATACCTAGTTTTGCTCTCAGGAGATCTAGGCTCTGTGCCGGGAGCAAAGGAGGGTGCGACCCTAGTGGCCTGTTAGAATGCTCACACAGACAGTCCCAGCTCACACCTGTTGTCCCAGTGTACTTAGTAACAGCAGCCCCTTTCATGCTCAGAAGGGTCCCGATTTGGATAATACACTATCTGATCACTCTCATCATAGTTTGAAGTAAATGTTAGGAAGGAAAAGTCTGAGACAAATCCATGTCATGAAAATTTATGAAGACTGAGGACTGGAGGGCCCAGGAGCTCAATCAAAACTAAAATAAGTATTTTTGTAAATGTATCTAAAATAGAAAAAAAGTATTAAATCTTTCTAGTCTCCACAGTAGAGAAACACAGGTTCTGGCATGAGACTAATAGGAATTCAGACCCACTATTCAGTATTTGTGTTAATGTTGTGTTGACCTCTTTGAGTCTCAGATTTTTTATTTGTTAAATGGAGATACTTACACCCATCTTTGAGGTCATTTAGAAAAATAAATGAGATAATCATATAAATGTAAAGCATTTAACAGAGTTTCTGGAACATAACTAATCATTCAATAACACCATCTGCTATTAGCACTATTATTATTCGTTATGGTTGTTATCACGGTTAGTGAATCAGATAGATGAATGGATGGATGGATAGACAGAACCAGTGGTACAGCATATTTCTATAATTGGAAATCACTTTACAGGTTATGCAGGCAAAATATTTTATTTTCCCAAAAATAAAATATGTTTCTCCCAGTGTTAAAAGTTCTCTGATAAGTATCTTTTGAAAATTAAATATAAGAGAGAATTTGAAAATGGGCTAAAATACATTCCTCACTCTGAGAACAAGGTGGAAAGGCTAATCTTATGGAAATAAAAAGACGGTTTCATATACAATTTTTTCTCCAAGAAAGGGCAAAGCAGATTTTGATATTTCCATCCATATTTAGTATGATAATTATTGAAATAGCTCACAATAAACTGTTTTGACCTATCCGTTTCTATCCATTTTGAAACAGGTGAACATACCACAAAAATCAGCAGGGATTCTAAACTAGTCATTGAAAGTGAAATTTTCTGAATCATGAGTATACATATCACTAATAGAATAGAAAGTCCTTAGAATGAGAATATTTGGGGGTAGAACTAGAATCTGCTTTAAATAGAAGTTATCTCAGGCTTTTACTTGGTGAAGACGTCCTTTACAGTGCCACAGACAGTATTTGATCATCTATAGATTCAACTTTATATGATGATATATTAGTACATTCAATTCTACCTTAGAATTCCCCCTATAGATTATCATTTTCTTAGAAAGGATTCAGTTGCAGGTTACATGTCATCTTGAAAAATGTAACACCAGATTAGCAACCCATACAATGCCAATTTTACAGAGTCCAAATGTTTCATGACTGCGGAAGAATGAGAAGTTTTAATTTAGTGTCAGGGTCTGGCTCCAATCGGAATGCTAAAGAATTAATGATTACAGTGCTCTAGAATTGGTCTCAGAAAGCAGCAGAAAACTGGATTCCAAATGTAGTCTTCATACTGATGTAATGGAGCTGCTGAATGCACTCTGATATTCACATTTCCCATCTTAGAGCTCCATTAAATTCTCGCCATAGCTGACCAATGAGTCAGTATTCATTAGTAGGACTATGGAAAATCTATGTGAAATCCTGATTTGATAAGCTTCCATTGTTGTGTTCAGTGGAATTTTCTTCCAAATACAGATAAAGTTATGCAAATATAGCCCCTTCTTGGTTTTGTTTCAGTTTTGACTGTGAACTATTTTTAAGGCTTTTACTGAATTTTTTTTTAACAGAGTAAAAGACATTAAACCAATTTTTCAAATACATGGCCAGTCAAATTTAGTACTTTAAATTCATTTTCTTATCATTTTTTAAAAAAAGACTTGGAAAAAGCAACAAAATCAGTGTTTTTGATCAGTTAAGAAAAATAACATAAAACAGACTAAAGATTATGATGGTTAATTTCTCCCAGCAAATTGGCTTAATTCTTACAAAGGGAGGAATTCTTTAGAAAGAAAGATAATGGCCTTTAAAATCGTTCTGCAGTGCATTTTAGCCAAAGAAAATGTATCATGTTCTTTCAATTGCATACTCTTAGAGATCTGGGCAAGAGTCTCCATTATCCAGGTACAGGGAAGCTGTTGCCTGGTTGTTTGGACACTTACAGTTCTGCTTTCTGATACCTGGGAGATTCTCTCCAGGGCCACATCAACTTCTCAAAATGTTTATTCTTTCATGTAATGTTACTATCATGTTGAGAGGGCTGAACTTTGAATTCAAAGTCAGCCTTTATCAAGCGCCAGCTGTGGGTGCAAAAAGGACTGTCCTCTATTAACTGGTAACGCCCAGCAGGGCAATGTCCGCAGAGCACTTTATGTGAAAACAGAGTTGCCCCAACATCACACACTGAGAACTCAGTCACAAACCCGTTTTTCAAACTCTGCTTTTTGGTCTTACAGAGACCTGGCCCGTGTGTAGTTTCATTAGCTAGAATCTAGATCTGGAAACAGTGACCTGATGGGGCTACATTTTCTAATTTCTTTAATAAGACTAATGAGATGGGTGCATTGAGATGCCAGAAAAAGGCAGCAGGTAATTCTGAATGATCGCTCAATAGAAAGAAATCTAAATAGCTCAGGTGGGTGTAGCAATAATTGTGTCATTGCTGTGTTAGCTTCTGAAAAGCCTTCAGTTTCCCCAATTGCATTCACATTTGCCAAAGGAACGGTGAGTCCTTTTTGAATGTATGAGTGTAGTATGTTGTACGTCTCATTGGAAACAAAACTTGAATCAGTGTAATATGCAAATTATAGGCAGGAGGGTACATTTTAGGGTGGTAAATGTGTAAGTACATATCCTCTGCTTGCTTTTGGAAATGAAGTAATAATAGCTCTTTAGTTTCAGCCAAGTGACCTTATGTAATCTTTCAAATAACAGCATTGACATCCAAGATGAGGAAATCCTTCACAATATACTTTTTAGAAAGATAACAGTTGTTCGGGGATTTTTTTAAGGGAGTGACTAGAATTTCTTTATATCAAAATTATAGAATCTGAGAGGATTGTATGTTTAGAATGTAGTTTCTTTCATCTTAATATGTGCAAAACCATACTGGGTGGTATTACTAGACACTGAAATTAATGCTGTACAACGTTTTAAAGTCAGTATATTATAAAGTAACCAACTTAATTAAAGATTAAGTAGTGCACTAAGTACTTGTGACAAGAAACAGTACTTTCCTGCCTCATCCTCATGGATCCCTAAGGATACTATCTTGAACTGTTTCTGTTTACAGTACTTCTGGTGGTTGGCTCCATTTCTTATTATTTGGGGTTCAGCTTAGTTTGTTTTGTTAATATTTTCCTTATCTTTAATGTTGCTATTTCTTGATTCATCATTCTTAGACATTAACCTAGATTTCTTCTGCAATAGGCATGGATTTGACTCTCTTACACCAAACTTCAGCTCCCTGCCCCTTCTCATCTCTAAACACACCTGCACTGGCCTTACTGTCTCCATTGGTTTTGTCTGCCACTTCCAACACACTTAAATGTCTATTTATTGTCCCATTAGCTGTAGACAGTATCTCTTCATGCCCTAATTGGTAAGATGAGGATTGTAGCTATCCCTTCCCCTCTCATCTCCTTTCTTTTCTATTGTAAACTTCAGAATTACCTTTACTTCTATATTATCATGATATATATTATTTCACTTGTTTCTATAATTATGACTTATTTATAAGTCAATTCTGAAAGTTAAAAACCAAAACCCAGCTTCACAGCATTTGGATGATGTAAGGTTGTTTATGCAGCACCAAGTACTAGACTTCCTCCTGTGTTCCCACTGTCTCATAATCCCTGTGCTTCTCAAAGGATGATGACCCTGATCATAGTAAAAAAGACTCTTTTTTCCTTTTACATTTTAGGGTTATATTAAGAATTTTATGCTGCTTCACAATCACAACCAAGTAATCCATGGTTATTTCCATATTTTCAATCTAAGTTTGAAAAAAAAATCAATAATCAACATTAACTTTATTTTGATCCTGTAAAAATTATGAAGTCTTTGGCCAAGTAATGTGCCATATCCATGAGCCCAATGCTATGACTTATGGGCACACAAATTATAATGTTTTTGTTTTCAAAGCTTATGTTCCATTGTTTACTTATAATGACACTATTTTTTAGTGCAATTCATTTTTAGGTTGTGAATTTCTCATAGAATTTTTTTCCCCTGGAGTTTCAGTTTTTCTTGCTTTCTGGGCCTTTATGTCATCAAGTGTTTTCATCCTCCCAATTAAACAGTCTATTTATTCTTGTCTGCTACCCTAGGCTTTTTTCCCCTGAATACCTTCTTCTAACGTCTTTCTATCTCTTGCTCCAGTTTGGCCTGCTCGCTTTCCATACTTGGCCCTTATCACCCTGATTTCCTTTCCCTGCTCTTATGAGTTGTATTCTTAGTCTTCTAGAGCTCATGCCTTCTCTGTCTTGCTCTGCTTCCTTCTATTACTGTATAACAGCCTCTGGTAGCTCATTTAGAAAATGTGTAAATATCTGATGAGACCTTGCGTGTCTAAAACTACCTTCATCATGCCCACACACTTGAGCAATAGTTTAGTTGAGCATAAAATCCCATTGCCTCTACTATACAGTGCTGCAGATGCTGCTCTTATTCTTGTTACTTTGATTTTTTTCCTCTCAAAGTCATTGAGATTGTTCTGTGTTTATTTTGAGATCTGTAATTAGGATAATGTACATAGTTGAAGAATGATGATTCTCTTCAGCTCTGGAATTTTTTTCTCTTTGTTATTATGTTGATAAATTCCCCCCACTTGTTTTCTCTGTTTCCCCTTTGGGATCCTTATTATGTGGTTATTTGATCCTCTTGAATGATTCTTTCAATCTAATTTTTTTTTTTTTTTTTTTTTTACATTCTGTGAGAGTTCTTCAGTTTTATCACCTGTTCCTTATATTAATTCTCTTTAACTTTAACAATCATACTTTAAATTTTCTAGGCTTCTTTCCTATTCTGTTTGTTCTTTTATGCACACTTCTCTGTCTCACATCCCATGAGGGCAAAAACTTTGTTGACAACTCCATTACAATACCTAACATTAAGACTGGCATATAGAATGCAATAAATATTACTTAATACAATAAATGGGCAGATAGACATATTTCCTCATTCATCTGAGGATATAAATTAGAATTTTGTTGTTTTTGGATTTTGTTTTTACTTTTTACATTTTCATTTTATAATCTTTTCTGTTCCTTAAATCATCAATTTTATCTAGAATATTTTTCTTTGGTGTATTTAACTAATTCTATTTCTATCACATTAGAGACTTTATTCACATGTCAGGTGGCACTTGATGTCCATTCCTATTAAAGAATGTGGAGATAGAGTTCTGCATCTCTGAAAAATAGCACTACTCCATACAGCTTCCGCTAAAGAAGCTGAAAGTAGAACAGACTTTGATTAGAGATATAGATGAAATGGACTAGGTTAGGAGTAAGGTAAATCAGAATACAGGGTATAGGATGATATTGACTGTATTTTCAAACTTCAACTTCTATGTGAGACCAAAAGAAGAGATGTTTATTTGGTACAAAATTTAAATTTTCTGTAGCACACTATCTAATTTAACTTGTACAGTCAGTTTACTTAAACAACATAATTACATGTAACTTAGAATAGGGAATAAGATCTTGTTATTCTGTGCAGGTTAATGTAACACCTCAATATATTCTAGAGTATTTGGGACAGAAAGTTTAGAAGTATTTGCAAAGTCCCCTTGAGGGACTGGGGGAAAATGTGGAAGTATTAAACTTCCCCCACCTGGGGAACTCTGGATATTCTCTCAAGCATTAGGGAACCTCAATTTAATAAGCCAAACCCTTGATCTTGGGGCTTGCCATTAGGAAACTTTTTCCTGCAAAGGAGAAGCTAAGCCTACCTATGAATATGCTTAAGAGTCACCCCCAGAGAACCTCTTTTGTTGTGCAGATATGATCTCTCTCTCTAAGCCAACTCTGCAAATAAACTCACTACCCTCCCCACTACATGGGACATTACTTCCAGGGATGAGCCTGGCCCTGGCATGGGGGGATTGAGAAGGCCTTCTTGACCAAAAGAGGGAAGATAAATGGAACAAAATAAAGTTTCAGTGGCTAAGAGATTTCAAGTAGGGTCAAGAGGTCATTCTAGAGATTATTCTTATGCATTATATAGATATTCCTTTGTAGTTTTTAGTGTATTAGAATAGCTAGAAGAAAATACCTGCAACAGTAGATCTGTAATCTAGTAGCCCTGATTTTTAGTGATGATAGTATAACTATATAGCTTTTATGGGGTGACTGTTTGATTGTGAAAACCTTGTGCCTGATACTCCCTTTATCCAGTGTATGGTCATATGAATAATAAAATAAAGGCAAAAATTTGAATAAATAAATAATAGGGTAATGAGGGGTATTGGATGCTTTGGATGTTCTTTTTGATTTTGTTTGTATTTTTATTATTTTTTTGTTTTCTTTTTTTTAAAATTTTTTTTGGAATAATGAAAATGTTTTAAAATTGATTGTGGTAATGAATGCACAGCTGTGTGGTGATACTGTGAGCCACTGCTTTTATTCCTTGGATGGATTATACAGTGTATGACTATATCTCAATAAAATTACATTAAAAAAAAAAGAATGTGTCAACCACAAAGGCTGGCTAGACCTCTGTATATATGGGTAGAGCTTGTCAATGAATGGTTTTGATTTAGGATTATCCCTCAAGTTCCCACTTCTGATTCAAATATCATATATTTCCAAAGGTTACAGAATGCTTTATATACCATTGTTAAACTGAATAAATAATTATAAATTCTTTACAATAATAGAACATTTTTCAAATGTATTTTACAATTGAGAAAATTGAGGAGAAATATGTCTCACTTCATTTGAAAGTATAGCAGCTTTTAAATTTGACGGAGCCAGGCTTAATTCTGGATTCTGACATTTACCACCTACCTTACCTAATACCTGATTATTGTTTTCCTCATCTAAGAAATTAACATCATAAAATTGTTGTGACGATTAAATGAGATGACACAGAAAGTACCTCACACAATGCCCAGCTTCTCTTAGTGATTCAGCAAACATTCCCTCCCCCTCCCTCCCTCCCTCGCTCCCTTCCTTCCTTCTTTCCTTCCTTCCTCTCATCTTGTCTTTCTTACTTAAGTAAGATGACCCCAGAAACCAATTCTCCCAAATATTTGTTTACAGTTTGAGAACTCAGTCCAGGCAAATGCTAAGGAAAAGGCTTACTTCAAGAAAATTACCTTGATAACTTGGAATTGGCTAATATTTAACCTTTTGGTAATTTTTATCATGGTACTCTTTACACATAAATGTGTATAAGTTCATTTTTCTTTCCTAACTACACCCACTTAATTGCTGGAATATTTGAGTAATTACCCATGCAGGAACAACTAATTAGTTAAGGTTTCCATCATACAGAAAAAATAATGTCCTTGAAATTATAGAACTTTTGTAAAAAGTGTAAATATATTAAAAAGGAAAGATTTGCCCTTCGAAATGTAGATACAAGTTATCAAACCTAAACTTTCTATAACAACTATGTTTATGAATAGCAGAATCATTGATTTAAAAGGAAAGACAAAAGTCACGTTACTTTAAGCAAAATACATATGAACAACACTGCAGTATAGCTTTGAGTAAGGACACGATCCACTTTACCACTTATCAGTGCTAGTCTGAGAATCATTAAATTTGAATTAATATGCTAGGTCATGGGTCTGTCATTGCTTGGTCCTGATATACACACACAATTCCACAATACGCACTAATGTGCTCAAAAGAAAAGCTTGTAAGTCTTCTTTTTTTATACAACTTTATTGTTCATAATTGAAATGTGATCCTAATGTGTGAGCCAAGTCAAAATTTAGTATTAACCAAAATTAATAGCTAACCTTAAACTTCTTTTCTTGGCCTACAAACTTTCTGGCTCCTTTGCATTTAAGTGCCCAGGCAGTTTCTGTTATTTAAAGGCTCATGGGAGCAAATAGCTAGTTTTTGTTCAATAATAAAATACAGATCACCATGGAAGATGCAGAAATGTTAGGGAAAAAGTGCACCTGGGTCGCAGGTTAAGCCCATGTCTTTTAAAAGCCTTTCCTCTAGGGAGGAAATGATCCAGTTCTTATGAGATATTAAAAGAAGAATAACTTTGGAATAACAAGAGAAATGAGTCCCAGAAATGGAGGTGAATTAGGTAAGGGCAAAAAGAATGAGCCAGGATAATATATATATATTTTTTCCTGTGGTTCAGGAACTTACTTTCTTATGGGAAGAAACTTTATCACACAGACATTAGAATGCAATGTTATTTGAGATGATGACTTCCATTTACTTGATTTTTAGTATCTACAAATTAGCTTTCATAAATTCCTGGTATAACCCACTATATTTTGTGTGTTAGCACATAATAATAATAATAATAATAATAATAATAATTCTCCTCTGTCTTCCTTTTAAATGATATTTCCTTCACTTTGAGTCATGCTCTCTAGATCTTATCCCCTTTTTTAGTTAAAAAAAAATGCTAGTTAATATCAGCTTTTAGCCCTAGCTAGACTGGGTGCCTAGCAATAGCCATGCTAAAATGCTGGGAAGATAAAGATGAATAAAACACAATTGATTCGAAACCAGCATATTGGCATTTTGTTCTTAGCCAGTGGCCCCTAAAACCCAGTTTAATACTTACCCTGGCAATCGATGCTAATTTTATTCATTTCATGGACTGTCTACCCTTAAAAGACTGCCCAGAGTCCTGGCATGTCCTATGGAGCTAATCTTGTCCTATGCCAGTTCTGAATATTGGATTTAAGCCTTCCAGTACGAAGACTGACACATTTTCATAAAATAAGAAGAAACAGAGCATGAACACCAATAAGGAAACAGAAACAGCAAATGGCAGGCTTTGTTTCATAATGTGAATCTATACCATGTTTTAAGTACATATACCCTGTGCCCTAATTCAAATTCCCTGTGTATATGTAGACTGTAGAAAATCACAAAACCTCCCCCTCCACCCCCGACAGTGCCCCAGCCAAAGGTGATGTGTTCTCCGAAGCATATCCTCAACTACTTGCAGATGACCAAAAGTCAGGCTCACGTGATTATTTCCTTCTTGTGTCAGAAGACTGCAGCCCTCTGGAGATTTGGTCTGTGACTTTCAATCCTCTAATCACATCCTAAATCTTTGCTCCACGACCACCTGAAGAGAAGAAAAAGATGCAGGACCCTTGTCAGTGTTCAAAAGAATCCCTTTTTTAAAAGTTTAGCATTTATTATTGATATCCTGCTGTTCTCCAACAGGTGTTCTCGTATCTCACAGTTCCCTCGTGACTCCTAAACCCAGCTTCACGGCAGTGGATGAATCTCCAGCTTTGGTCTTGTTAGCTTTTCAGGGCCTCTGTAGACCTAGGAGCAGTATACAAAGCCAGCGCTGGCTACTCATGTTCTTCTTTGTATTTTTGTTTTTAGCTTTTAATTTTGAAATTCTTTCAAACTGACAGGACATTTGCAAAAATAAGACAAACCCTATACAGGGATCGCCAACATACCCCTACCCGCCCCGGATATCCAGATCCACCAATTTTAACATTTTGCCACATTTGCATTCTATCTGCCTGTCTATCCATCTGTCTGTCTACCTATCTACTTATCAATCCATTTTCTGAACACTTGAGTGTAGGTTGCATACATCATGCTCCTTGAACACTTAATATTGTCATGTACACTCCTTGAGGACAAGGAAATTCACTTACGTAGCCACCTTAAGTGCAGTTATCATGTTCAAGCAATTTAACATTGATATAATGCTTACAGTCTATACTTCAATTTTTTCCTATGTCCCGATAATGCCTTCTTGAGACTTCTCTCTTCCCTTGCTAGATCCCATCCAGGATCATCTATTACATTTAATTGTCATTGATTCTTTAGTTGCTCCTTTTTTTTTCTTTTAATTGTGGGCACAAATACATAACATAAACTTTCCATCTCAACCACTCCCAAGCATACCATTCAATGGGATTAATCCCATTCTCCACATTGACACCCTCACCACCTTCCATTATGAAAACTTTCCCATCTCCCCAAACAGAAATTCTATACATACTATGCATTAACTCCCACTCCCCCTGTACTCTAATTTCTGTCTCTGAGAACTTATATGTTATCCAGTATTTTCTTTGCAGTTACCATGGGGCTTACATTTAACAATCTAAATCTATAACAATCTTTTTGCTCTGATACCAACTTAAATTGTAGACACAAACTGTTCCTGTACTCCCCTGTCCCTCCACTTTTATAAAGTTCTTGTCACAAATTACATGGTTTTACATTATGAATCCCAAACCACTTATTTATCATTACATTTTATGCTTTTGCCTTTTAGATCCTGTAGAAAGTAAAAAATGGAGTTACACACCAAAAATACAATAGTACTAGCATTTATATTTATCCATGTCATTACCCTCACCTGAGATCTGTATTTCTTTATGTGGCTTCCATCTATTGTCTATTGTCCTTTCCTTTCAACCAGCCAAACTCTCTTTAGCATCTTTTGTAGGGCCAGCCTAGTGGTGATGAACTCCCTTAGCTTTTGTTTGTCTGGGAATGTCTTAATCGTTCCCTCTTGTTTGAAAGATGTTTTGCCAGATATAGAATTTTTGGTTGGCAACATTTTTCTGTCAGCATTTTAAATATGTCATCCCACTGCCTTCTTGCCTCGATGATTTCCAATGAAAAATTGGCACTTAATCTTACTGAGGCTCCCTTTTACTTGACAAATTGCTTCTCTCTTGTGGCTTTCAGAATTCTCTCTTTGTCTTTGGCATTTGACAGTGTGATTAAAATATGCTGTTCCACGAATCTATTTGGGTTTATCCTGTTTGGCGTATGTTGAGCACCCTGGATGTGTATATTACTTCTTTCTTTAAATTTGAGACGTTTTCAGCCATTATTTCTTTGAATATTCTCTCTGCCTCCCTCCCCCCCCCCCCCTTTTTTTTCTGTCTTCTCCTTCTGGGACACCCACAATGCATATGTTGGTATGCTTGATGGTTTCACACAGGCTCATCAGGCTCTGTTAACTTTTCTTCACTCTTTCTCCTTTCTGCTCCTCAGACTGAATGATTTCAATCATCTTTTATTCAAGTTCTTTGATTCTTTTTTCTGCCAGGTCCACTCTCTGTTGAGTCCCTCTAGGATATTTTTAATTTCTTTTAGTATGGTCTTCTGCTCTGTTTGTTTCCTTTGCATAATTTCCATCTAACTATTGATATTCTCTTTGTGTTCATCTATCATTTTCCAAAATTCCTTTAGTTATTTGCCAATGTGTTCCTTTAGCTGTTTGAGCGTATTTAGGACCATTTAAAAAAAAAAAAAAATTCACTGTCCGGTATGTCCCAGGTCTGGTCTCCCTGAATTATGGTTTCTAATGCTTTAATCTTCTCCTTTGCTTAGGACATTAGTTACTGTTTCCTTTTATGTTTTGCAACCTTTTGTTGAAACCTGAACATTTTGATATTTCTATGTGTTATTGTTGGAATTTGGACTCTGAGGTGTCTGTTCCTTAAGTTTATATCCAGCTAGTATTATGACAGAGCTTTCCTTGATTGCCAGGGGCTAACAAGACAAAAAAAAATTAATTAATTAATTAAAAAGAAGGAAGAAAAAAAACAACTTTCCCTGTCTTTTTATACTGACCTGTGCAAGTGCTCCCCTTCATGTTTATCCATACAATAGATTACAGAATAGCTCTAGGCCAATGTGTTAGGTCCTCCCTGATCCTTTTGGTACATCCCTCTTGATTGGACATATGCATGTTGTCCTAGGAATTCTCCCATTTACACATTTGCGTGGTTCCCAATGTCCCTTCTTTCCTAGAAAACAATCTCCTCACAGTCTTGGGCACAGCACTCTATGTCCTGCAGCCAGCAATCCCTTGCCCCAGGCAGCAAACTGGGCTGTGCTACCACAGCACTCTGTAGGAGAGTTCTGGAAATGGCCTTCTACATGCAGGGTAAGTTCTGGGACAGCGAGTCCTTCGGGCCACCACCAGATAGACTGGGCCAGGCGAACATGCTTCCAGGATACATATGAGGGTTACTCTGCTTCCTCTGGAACTAGGACCAGGGAACTACACTGCGAGTGTGGGCTGGCTCCATGCAGAGCTGGTGAAGGTTGGGGTGGGTTAGCCAGGACACTACAAGATCCTACTACTTTTAAATAGCCTTTTTTTCTTGATTCAGTGCTTATCCTCTTACTGCAATACTTTTTAAAGTGTTTTCTGGACCTTTGAATGATGTTTCTGACAATTCCTATTGGTTGTTCGAAGCTCCACTGGGGAGACAGAGCCCTGAAGCATCTCCCTCTGCCCTCTTGAATGGGGCAGGGATCTCCTTTTTAATTTTTATCAGTCTCCTATTCACACAAAGTGCCAGTTGGTGATCTCATTTTGTGTTGAAATGGATAACTGGGGGAGAGGAAAACAGAACTTCATCCTGACCTGGAGATTGATCATTTGAACAAATGTATGAAAAAATGCTTCATATACAAGAGATGAGTTGAATTTCCCATTGTGTTAAATAAAGGAAGTGACTTACAGTATGAGTAGGATTTGAGAATCCACATAATGTGTATCTTCAATGTGTCTCTAAAGATAGTACATATCAGAGCTCTCCCAACCAGAATCTCCTTGTCAGGGTCTATAGTCAGCAGATGTTTTAGACTGCCACAAGCAGAGGAAATATTAGTATCAGCAACTCATTCTGACACACTCTAAGATTAAGATAGTGCTCTTTTATTTCCTTTAGCATCACTGACAGTTTGGCCTACCAATCTTCTTGCTTCTCCAAATGCATGTCTATTATAACCTGACAATATTCAGAAATGTCTAAGATGAAGGAAAAAAGAACTTACGTCATTTTATGAGGGGTAGGGCAAATTTTGTTCAATATAAAAATTATCTCCTTTTGAATTT
Organism: Choloepus didactylus; assembly: GCF_015220235.1. Classification (NCBI taxonomy): domain Eukaryota; kingdom Metazoa; phylum Chordata; class Mammalia; order Pilosa; family Megalonychidae; genus Choloepus; species Choloepus didactylus. The sequence continues at coordinate 31,633,971 of NC_051315.1, forward strand.
TTATCCTAACTAATTAGCAACACTGAAAATTTAGTCATCAGAAAAATAACTTCACATTGCAAAAGTACTATCAGGCATCTTCTATTTTACCCTGTTGGGGCTATATATCAAAATTTGGATAATCATAATTGGTGGACTGTCAGTGTTAGTCAGTTTGCAATATGGAGAGGTATATCTCCCAGATTTTCTTTGAAATTGACAATATCGCTCTAAGCACGTTTTATCAAAGCAATTTCTGGGGCAACAGATCTGAAAACATAAACTTTATGTAGCATTTCTCCTCCTTAGATATTTTCCTTTTTTTTTTGAAGATAAAAAGAAATACATAAAAGAGCTCTGGGAATAGGCAGTCATATGTCATAAACACCCTTCACTCCCCCTCACTCAGAGCCCCTGTCCCCCGAATTTGGAAATGATTTGATTGAAGTGATGGATGTCTTGATCTTCTTTTGAATACTCCTCCTTCTTCATTGTCCTCCTCTCTACAGCAGGTAATAGCCCTGTCAGGGAGTCATTTCTGGGAGGGGAAGAGGTATTTCTAGGAGCCGTATTTCCCAAATGCAAAATTGAGACACATGGCCTGATAATGACATAATATTTGAAGTGGGATCTGTGCTCGAAGTTTCAGAACATATGGTTGAAAGAATTTTCTTATAAAAATCACCTACCAAGTTACTTCCTAGATTCTTATTCACAAAAGGTGTGTTCCCCCATTCCTTTTATTCTCATTAAAAATATTACCCACAAATCAGATGATTGACCAGTTTTCCCTCAAACATGTTTCTTTCTTGTGCCAGCATGAAAACTACCCTGTTGACTAGAAAGTTTAATGCACAGCTGTCAAGAAAGCAATGCAAACCAGACTGCCAAACATATTATGAATATATTGCTCTTCTTGAAAGTGCTTGTTGGTTTTCCATACTGGAGTATTGACTAACTGTCTGTGTTTGATGTATGCTTTACCAGTCTGATGTCGACTTATGGTTAGAGCTTAACTTGTTAGTTCTGCTTTTGCAGCCAATTCAGAATAACTACAGATGCCTCGAGATATTAAAATTGACTGCTCAAATGGACTCAGTGTGGGAGTTTCATTGGTTTTAAATTGATAACAGCTGAAGGAGTGAATGATTAAAGTGTACTTGCGCGTAGGACACAGCTCTTTTGTAGGAACTCTTCTGAACAGATTCCCTTAATGTAGGAATATTTTCTTTCCTTTTCTATCATGGTTATTTCTAAGTAATCTTGGATTAAATTTTTAAATTGTTCAAGTATATTCAGGAGCCTAGAAAAGAAATAATTCCTGAGAAACTGAAATAGATTTTGACGAAGTGGGCTTCTATTCTATAGGGAACATTTAAAGTTAAATGGCATTCCATAAGGTGGTAATTGTGTCTATTTCCCAGGCATTTGAGTTAAATAAGCTGTATAGGAAGCATAAACTGTCATAATAGAAGGGCTGGAGTGCTATGTACATCTCTTTCTTTAGCTCATAAAAACCTCAGGTCCAAAGTGCTTTATCACAAATAAGTCAAAGTCTCTCTTTTGCTTTCTTATTATCCTGGGAATAGTTATTGTTGTTTTCTTTATTTAAAAAGATGTTCTGAATACTTTCTTCTCACACTAGAAAAAGAACACAAAAGAGAAATAAGAAAACTTTTCTTTCTCTCCTCAAATCAGCAATACTTAGATTAAAAAGGTTTTATGAAAATGTACTTTCACTGTTTAATAGTAACTTGGGGAGAAGCTCACCAAAGAAAATAATTCAGAGAAATTTAAAGATGTTTATAAAAAAAGAAATATCTGTTTATAATATATGCCTTCTTTAACTTATATTTTTCCAATAGCTCAGTGCTTTTGCTGTAAAATACATTGATGTAATTCCATTCTATTTTCAATTGTCTTTATTATTTTATCTTTACTATTTCATTGAAATATATAAGAAGGACCTTATATGGCTAGCGGATAGAGAGCATCAATCTACAGTAATAAAATTAAGTGGGGATTTGTTGAAGAAATAGCAAGCCAAATATCATGTACCCATTTAGCATAGTAATTTTAAAAAGAAAAACTGAAACATTGTGCCCTGCTAGCATATTCCTAAACATATAGCAAAATATTGACATAGTGTTAATTATAATTATGCAATAAGAGATTTAGATTTTTTGTTTTTATTAGTAACATCAGTCAGAAAATGATAAAGGTATATGTGCTTAGAAATGTAAGATAATCAAGTTACGAAGAACGCTCTCATTGTAAAACAAAATAAGCCATGAATATTCTACTCATTGTTTATAAGAAAATCTGTATTTAAATACTGCTTTAATTTTGCCCAAAATTAAAACCTACTTACTGGGACCAAACTTTAAAAATGCCTTTCTAAGATGGTTACAGCCATTGAATCATGTTTTGTATTGTGATAGAGGGCTTGTGCAGATAGCCATCTAAGAGCCTGCTACAAGGATTGGCATTTCCATGAGATGTAATTCCCTTAGAAATTTAGAACAAAAGATATAAATTTTCCTACTCTTTCAGAAGTTGTTGAGTTCCAATTTTTTAATGATTTTCTTATCTAGCCATATTAGACAGGAGGAAGATTTTAGAGGAGATGTCATCCAAGTTAAACACATATGAGGGTCATTAACTTGAATATATCATTCCTAATATGTCCCTTTGAACCTGGAACTCCAACTCATAGGAAGAAAAAAGATGGAGCCAGAAGAGGACTGGCCTCGGTTAACCTCACAATGAAGGAATCTTTCACACAACTAGATGCTGAGAAAAAAGACAGCAGATGGTCTGAAAATAATGTCTGGAGGATATCATATCTTATTTTAAATAATCTAAATTTCAGGTTAGATGTAACCCCTAGATTTTTTCATCGTTTGTACCACTTCATACATTCATTCTCTGAACAGTAAAATAGTGTTTACATCTTCTGTGACTCCATATTTTAAATTCACTGGGGCCTTGAGCCTGTTACAGTTTTTTCCATCTTAAAAAATTAATTAGCCTAGGAGAACATTCAATATTATGGAAAGAATTAGACAGGACCTCACTTAAGTTTCTTTAGAAACAACTAACATGTCAGAAGAGGAAATGAGAGCAAGTTTTGTATTATTTAGAACTGTACTGCTCCTAGTATATGAGAAGACAATCACATCCATATATGAGGCTGGGTTCAACTTAAGGTGCCACAGTGACATAGAGAAGATATTTCAAAGTGGCAATGCAGTGTAGACCATGCAGTGTAAGAGCTGACCAGACTTTTCCACCTGCCAGGATATTTCATAAGTAGAACATTTATGTCTGGCCCATTCTATAGCATGGAGGGCAGTATGGGAAGCAGAAGACCTGGACAGAGAGCTGTGGCTTCAGAAGGGACTATTGGGGCAAGAGGTGGATAGTGAAGAAAGCAGTAACCACAGCCTTACTTTGTCTAGGACTAGAAGGGGGAGAATAAATTGTCCATTGGAGAAAGTTTGGGGCCATAGGGCATGGTATAGGAGGCATTCTGAGCATGGTTCTGAATAATTTTTGTTTGGGTAAAGTCTTGGTGGGAAGCACTTGCCCTCCGTCATCTGTTTTTATAGTCTGGACTCTTCTTGGCCTCCCAGATGTAATTCTCTAAGTCAAGGGTTAGATAAGCTACGGTGGACATGTGTGTCAAGCTTCTGTTTAACATGCTGAGCTTGACCACTCATCTGAGATCTGCCAGAAGGAAAATGTACTGATCAATTGGCATGTCAGCTGGAGTCTAGGAATGGTGTAGGCCTCCTCTGCTGGGAAAGTTCCCAGCTTACTGCCCACATCATGACCAGCTTAGGGTCTGGGACTTGGAATGACATCTAAGAAAGGATGCAACTTGTTCTTGGGAGAAAAGGATACTTGAGTACAAAAGAATAACAAAAACAAAGAAACAAACACACACAAAAAGCTGCCCTTAGTGTTATATGATGCTTAAGTATCTAAATAAGGAATGGTTGAAACAATTAAGTATATGAAAGACTATTTTCCTCCTTAAGTTGGAGTAGGTGTAATGTGAGGTGATGAGGAGGTGGTAAAAGACAAGAGTACCCAAGACTCTTACTATGCTACATGAAAGAGATAGATTTGTTTTATTCAGGAGAACAGTGTATTACAATTATTGAGGCATAAAGATCACAGAATTTTAAAGTAAATTTGGAGACTTGGCTCTGCTACTCACTTTGTGAATTTGGGCAAGATAATGAACTTTTCTGTCTTAATACTTTCCAAATAATACCTCTTAGGATTTTTGATACTATGTAAAGAGAAACCAGCATAGCAAATAATAACTATTAGTTGTAATTCTACTCTTAGTATTGAATGGTATGTTGCAAGTGTTCCTTCTCATAAAAGATATTCTGAAAATTGTAAAACATCTGGGATGGGATTTTTATGACACTGTATTAATAACAACAACAAACATTTTGAATATTCTATGTACCTGGCACTGTGTTGAAATTTTTACGTGCTTTATTTAATGATGAAAATGAGTAATGAAGTTTGAATTTCTTTGTGCCTTAGTTTTGATTATTATTCATATTGCCTACTCATATTTATTCATTAAATCACTGTGTTCTAAGAGGATACAAAGTTACATAAAGCAGAGTCCCCCAAAGGAGTTGTTTAGGAGATAAGAAATAGACAAAAAATATGGTATAAAGATTAAATGCCAAATGCTTTAAGGAATGTTCAGGTCAAGAATTTGGGGAAATTGCAATTGGGAGAAATATGGGAAGTATTAAGTAATTCTTCTTTTATCCTATGGTCTTTAAACTGAGTCTTGAGCTAGAACATTTGGACACAAAGAGAAAAGGGTAAGACATTTGAGGTGCACAATTGTAGGAAAGTACAGGGAACATTGGGTAATCAGGCTTGGATGAAATGTACAGGGTTTTATGACTAGTGTCTGTGGTAGGTGCTTTGCATAGTCCCAGACTAAGAAGTTTATACTCTATTTGATAGGAAATTTTATTGTCCATCAAATACTCATTATTCAGTTTTTATTCATTTGGCCAACATTTATTGAAAACCTCCCATGTGACAAGCAATTGGCTGAGTACTGGGCCCCCAAAGATGAATAAGATGTAATTCCTTCCTAAAAAACCAGACACTCCAGCACTACTTAGAAGGAAATATTCTGCATCAAGAGAATCACTTCCATGCCCAGCAAACTTGACTCCATTTTACAAAACCAATAGAGAGATATATTAGAACACAATATTATAGAATTAATGGTTTTCATCTAATTTTACTTAATTCCTATATAACCCCAAAGACCAAGGTCCTAGCAACCTATGAGTATGAATCGTGTTAACACTAAGTCACAACCTGTATAATCATAGCAACTCAGCCATTCTCTGCTTCCAAGTTCTCCCTAGCCAGTTATGGGAGTACCTGGATTGTATTGCATATGATCAGGACTGGCGCCCTCATGTGCTTCTTCTTTGCTTCTTGCTCTTTGATAGTCCCCAACTGCCCACAGACTGCCCAAGGAAGGCACCTCACCACATCCATTCAGCCAGCACCTTCTAAGAGCTGGCTGCTACCGTGCCTGGGTTCTGTCTGGGAGCTTCTAAACTTGCAAAGCCTTCCAGGTGCCAAATAGTGCTCTGATCTTTCGGGTTCCCACTGTACTTCTGGATCTACTTTGTCTCCAGAGAAAATGGGAAGATGGCTCTTCTCCCCACTCCTCCTGCATATTGCATCTGTTTTTTAAGAGCTTGAAGCAATAACTTCTTATGCTTTCAATCTCACAAAGTGGAAAAAATAGCTTTGCCTTCTGTCTGAAGTTCTTTCCTTAACAGAAGTCATACCTACTCTCTGGGGTCTAGCTGGGGTACATGAACCAGTTTCTCATCTTGCAGAACTCCCACTGACCGCCACAAACTCAAAATTCCTCCACACTGATTGTCTTTTCACCAACAAATATCAACTCTTGCAGTTAGACATCTGGGTTAATGAACATCATTCTGAAAATTCAATAGAGCCAACTGAAATGGTCCATTCCTCCTTTAAAAGCTCCCTCTTAAGAGGTCCTGTTAGATAGAAAAGTAATATACCCAAAGAGTATCCGATATACTCAGAAAATGTGCAATATACAAAGCAGCATCTCCTAGTGAGATACATATTCATTCAATTTTGCGGACAACTTCAGGGCAGGATAAGGTATTTTGGAAATGTTACTGCACAGTCACTTTCTGCAGTAACAACTACAAAATGAGAAGCACACACTGCATTTGACTGGAAGCCCAAAAGAGACAAAATGTTTTCGAAAATGTGTGCATCATGGCCTACTAATCTAGGCTCATAACCTCTTCTCTCCAATTACATTCCTGGAACTGTTTTTCAATTTCTTTGCATAGAATAACTAGCGACCACATTACTCAGAGCAGCCCACAGGGAACAGACAGTCCTGTGCAGAGCTTACCCCACACCTCCTCGGAGCTAGCCAACACTTCCACAGAACCACATGATTCCCCGGCTCCTTCATACGGTTTATTATAAAATCCTTTACCTGCCTCAAAGCACTTTTCATCAAAGCCGCTTTTAAGCTGAAGCTGAGGACCAAAGAATGCCTTTCACAGAATACTGAAATAGCTTTTAACCCAAGGCTGAGAAGAGAAAGTGCTTTTAACCTAAAGTGCTTTCCCTCTTAGGTACTTCAGGGTGTACCTAGCACTCAGCCTTAGTGGGTATAAGAACACCCTTAAGACCCAAATGAAAGAGACTCCATTACAGATATTCAGAACCATTATATTAATATGTTACAAGTAATATTTGAAATCATTAAGCAGTTTTACTCCAACTAAATTTGAGTCTTTTCTTATTGAACTATGCATTCATGCAAATAAATTGAAGTCTTACCACCTGGGAGTCTAACAAATCTATGCTGACTCTAGGAAAAATACAGTCTTCTCTCCTATATTTTACTCATATCTGGAATGAATCAAAATTTCCACATCTCCACCCTAAAGATTCTTTCAACTCTAATCTACCACGGAATGACATTCCCAGTTTTAGTCCATAATAGCTGGGCTAAAAAGATAAATTAAATCATTTACAATAAGTTCAATCAATTATCTGAATAAATGTTATGTATTAAATTTTCTCCTCAGACTTGCCACTCAAATGCAAATAAAAGTACTGACTTTATAGTAGTTTTAACCTCCAGTGAAGTTCCTACTTAGTCAAGTAAGTATATAACCTAATTGATAAAAGTTTTAACTTGAGAGTAATTATAGTAAGTTATGTGATTGAGCAATTGAATTTCATGGACAGTTTTCTATTTTGGGGGGAATAATAAGTACACAAATATGAAATAAGTTAGCAAATATGGGATAAGGTGGCAAAATCTGATATCTATCAAGCTTATCCCCCTTCCTTTACTGCCCCCTCTATCATTCTAATGAGATGAAAGCAAGCAAATGAGAAGAGGAAAATATAGTTAGCCCAAATATCAATAATCAGTCTTTTGCTAAACAAAATTTGGCATGACCAAAATGTTCTAAAGTAAACTAAACTGAAATATATTTTTTTCGTATACAAGTGATCACATCACATCTCTAGATAGAAATTACTTTCTTTTCTAAATTGTTTTATTCATTCATTTATTCATTCAGTTGGCAACAAGAAGGACATGTAACATAATAAATGCATTAAACCAAATGCAAATGGAAGAAACTCCATTTATCTTGGCCTACCAAGTCAACAGCCTCTTTTGCCTTGACTATTCTTTCCCTTCCTCAACGTAGGAAACATCTATTCATTTTGACTCTTCCAGCTCTAAGTTGCCACTCCATGAAGTCATTTATGACTTCCTCATTCTGAATTAGTTCTCCCCTCTCTTCATCCCAAAGCTCTAATTTCATTATATGATTGTTTCAATGTCTCCCAACTTGACTGTGAGCTGTATCTACTAGACCAGAGACCATTTTACTCAACTCTCGGCTCCCAGGGAGGTATTATTGCCTAGAAAGAGATGAGGAAGGAAAGGAGGCAGGACATGAAATCCTTCACTGGTTTCAGAATTATTATTTATTTGGAGTTTCTTATTCCTTCTGGTTGAGATTCTTATGTCAGTGGGCACTCTTTGGGTGAATCCTGCTTCTCTCCCCAACCTTGGAATCTTGGCATTCTCCTATGTTGAGTCTTTGGACTTCATCCCTTCTCTCTTCATGCTCATTCTCAAACTGTTGGAATTACCAGAACATTCCATGGCTGAAAATTTAATCTATGTGCTGAAGCTATCCAAATGTAAGACTTCAGTCTCAAACTCCACACTCCAAATTCTGATATCTCCTTGAATGTCTGGTATCTCAAATTTATCTGCAGCAACTCTGAGCCCTTGATTCCCCTGCCCCCACATATTCTCTACCTCAGGAAATACCACTGCCATTTGCCAACTAGAGTCTACATCCATTCTGCTCTGTCTCTTTTGCTCTCATCAACAAGCCTACCTTAAAAATATATTCTAAACTCAACTGCTTTTAGTCCCTTCCACTGTTCTGGCCCTTTTCTAAGCACTGTCCTCACTCCCTGGAATATTTCACTGGCCTCCATCTGGCCTTTCTGCTTTTCCTCTTGATCCCTTTAAACCTAGACTCCACACAACAACTAGAAAATCGCCTAAAATATAAATCACACATCTCACCCCCTGCTTAATAATCTCCAAATGCTTAGAATAAAATTGAATGTCCTTCCTGTGACCTGTAGGGCTCTACCAGGTTACGTTTTCTATTTCATCTCCAACCATATTTCCTCTGGGGCACTCCACTCTAGCCTTCTTGTTCCTCTTCTACTGCCCCCAGCTTTCTCCCTTCAGCCTGTGCACAGGCTGCACCTTTGATTGAATGCTCTCCCCTATGTATATGCACAACTTACTCCTTCATTTCATTCAACCTCTGCTCAAATTTCATTGCCTTAGAGGTCTTGCCTGACAGCATCTCCCTTTAGCTCTCTATCTCCCTATCTTCCTTTATTTTTATATAGCATTTATCACCATCTGGCATTATTTTATATATTAATGTATTTATGTTTTTGTTTTCTCCATTTGCATATAGGCTACTTGAGGACAGAGAGTGTTTTGTTCACTAGACATCTCCAGAAATTGTTTAAAAATATTCAGAGATGGATAGAGTGAATAATTGAATAAAAGAATGCACAAAATATTAATTTGGCCAAACCATCCTCTATACTGTTGTAATTCTACATGTGTGTACAAGTGTGTGTGTGCTGCTTTGGGTGAGCAGAGGAAGGGAGAGGTATAGGACAAAGTTACTGCCTAGAGTAGACAAATACTAGTAGACCACTTAGGTTAATAAAATGTTAATTTAAGAAGCAAATTTCTTCCTGCCTGGTGGAGCCAACAAAATGTCCACTGTATTTATCAGATCAACATTGAGTTGAGATCTATTTCCATGAGAGTTTGGGACCTGAAAAGAAAGGGTCCAAAGGGTACTTGATAGAAATACTGTTTTGGGTTGAGGGTGAAACTGAAAGATGGAGATTGCTGGAAGCCTGAAAAGAGAAGAGGAAGAAAACCAAAGGAACCGGGGAAGAACTCTGTCATTCTGTCAGGGTGGCAGCTGGTCTGTCACTAAACTCATCTTTGGGCTGCTGTTGGCAGAGGATGCTATCCCTGCAGCCAACTCTCCAACTTTGCTTGGAAGCAGCAGACCTCAGTCTACCCTTGTTTGGGGAGATCTTCTCCATGTAGTCTAGGCCAATCTTCTCCAGCCCACTCTTTCCTAGTAGGCATTGTCCTTATCCACTTTAAAATCTATTAAGTTTGCTGAGATGCAAAAATATGAATAAACATGTGGAGGAAAACTACACACAGAGTGTGTATATTTGGCAAATCCTATTTATTTAGATTCCAAACTACTTAAAAGTTAAAATAATTAAGCTTTTTCCTGTACTTGCCTCTTACAAGAAAACAAAACAAAAATCTCAAGTAAACAGGGCAATGAAAGAGATTTTCTTCCTCTGCATATTAGAAACTCAGTAGAGAGTCACCCCAATTTTTTATATCTAGGTACCAAAAAAAAGTAGCCAATATTTTTAATCAAAGCCCTGAGGAATTGTAAGCTCATACCGTACCTTATGAAGCACTTAAGATGGATTAAATTCAGTAGTGTTTGTGCATTAGGGACATTTTGCTGTATCTTAATTTAAAATTGGCATCTGGAATCCAGTAAGCTATAGTACTAACTTAAATCACTTACTTCTCCAACTCAGTAAAGTTTTGGGAAAGTTATATGATGGGAGTTCATATGGTGTGTATTTTAAAGAAGAAGAATAGAAGGTGGGGAGAGTGGAACTGGAAAAAATATAAAAGATAAGAGTGGAAACAGAATTCCTTGATAAGGAATCTGAAACTTTGGGTCTGGAAACATACTCTCAAAAGGAAACCAAATGTCATTTGTAGGTTAAAATCAAAGGCTAACTTCAGCTATATTGCTGAAATTACCCATGCTGAGAAAATTATTCTTGCCTTCCAGCGTTCGTTGCCCCTCCCTTATAGCAATTTGTTGGGAAACGATCTGCCTGTATGCATGGCTTTTTGGTGGGAGAAAAATTCGAAGTTGATACTGCCCATAATGGAAACTATATTTTTCCTCTCCCTGCCCCAGTGTTTTATAACATAAGCTCAACCACCTGGACACACTCTCTTAGAATTTCAAATGCTAAGAAATTGACATCTAGAGGTCATTATGATAGTGCTGGTGGTAGTGGTGGTGGCAATGAAAAATAGCATCCTGTCCCGGCTATAGTGACAAAACAGTTGCTCTATTTCCTGCTTCCTATTTTTTAGATCTCCACCAATCATCTCGGTTTCTAAACATTCCTAAGACTGGTCTCCCAGTCTCCAGTGAATTCTTTGTGTGCTTGCCCATCTCTATCCCTCAGTATCCTTCGGATAAATACCCCGTTACTTAAGATAGCCACCGTGTTGTTGTTGTTTTCTATTGCTGCAACCAAAAAGCTTGACCAAAATACCTCATGACCAAGAAAGTTAAATGATTGTGCGTGTGTATGTGTGTGTGTACGTGTGTGTGTGTGTGTGTGTGTGTGTGTCTGAGCAGTCTGGTTTGTTGCTACTGTTCTCTCCTCCCCTCTATATTCCTTATGTATATGTGGTTCTGTTTTGTTTTTCCTTTTTAAAATTTACTAGTGTAGCCGCAATGGCCTTCTGTCCTGAAAGCAGAATAACATCATTTTAAAAAGCATGTGGAGACTGTCTCCCTGGGTAAATGATGATAACACCGTCACATTATTTGAACATTTAACTGCCTCTATTGAGTAGTTTTCCTCATAGTTTTGATTCATTTGGAATATAACTGACAAAGATCCCATTACTGGGTGTTCTTTCCATGATTTGTCAAAAAATATATAGCAGAGATGAGGGAGAGTGAAGCTCATTTGTAATCTGGGTGACTTAACCTGGTTGTACTGATGAACTAACTGAATCGGTCAAAAGTTTGAAAGCTTAAAGATTAAAAACCACTGTTCCCTAGTTAAACTCTAATTCATTATGTAAACAACGTGATTTATGAGTGCATTCATGTGGAAGTTCTATTTGTTTTTCTTACCAAAACATGCTTTCAAAGAAAAATTGCAGAAAATGGATTTCTTCCAACCAAAGTGTTGCCTGCCACCCCTAGTATAATGCTGAAATGGAAGAACGAAGATATAATGGCCGTAGGCATTTGCAGAGGATTCCAAAAGTACTGGCACCTTTTGTAAGAGGTGTTTTCTAGATAAAAAATGTTAAAGGAGGAGGAAAGGATTACCAGTGAGTCCCCAAATGGGAGTTTAGGTGGGGAGTCAGGAGCTCAGGGTTTGGGGGACTGCTCCCTTTTTTTGGAATACTGTAAAAAAGGGGGATGCAGAAATGAGCCTTAATGTTGTGCCTGGACAGCAAGCATGAAAGTTTAGGGGTAGGATCTAGTTCACTAATGCTAGCCAAGAAAACAGAATACCTTCTCTTTTCCTCCTCATTTCCTATACTGTTTTAAGATAAAAGGTTTCTATGGTTCAAACACATTCCCATAATTTAATGGTCCTCTTAGGTGTATCAAACTCTGGACTGTATCAGATTTACAGGTAGGTGGCAATCCTACAGCAGTCCATAAATTTGGCAATTACATTTTAGCTTAATTTCTAGGATTTCCTTTCTGTAGATAGTACTTTTCGGTTTGCAAAGTCACTTCACTTACATCATTATTTCCTCTAAATTGTGTCATTCATCTTAAGCTGAAGGTTAATGTTGTAGTCAAGATTCTTTCAGTAGCAATTGATAGAAATGTGTCCAAATTGCAAAAGTAAGAATGGAATTTATAGCATTACTTTATTGAAAAGGCCAAAGGGCAAATAGCTTCAAGCATGACTGGATCTAAGGGCACAAAAGTTCCATCAGGTCTTGATCTCCCCTATCGCAGCTCTGTTTTCCTCTATGTTGGCTTAATCCTCCATTATGTCTTTCAATAAGGTGGCAAAATGGCTTCTGGATCTGAGACTCATATCTTCATATTTACCCACTAATTAGAAAGAAGTCCTCTGTTTCCCAAAACCACCAGAAAAAGTCACAGGATTTACTCTCTCAGATTTCCTTGGGCTACATGTTCATGCCCGAACCTATTACTGTGGCCAAGGAGATGAACCGTGTGTTCAGCCACGGGGCTGGATGTGGTAGGGTCAGCACTACCTAAAACAAATGGCAGTAAAATGGGGATGGCAAGGGTCACAAAGGAAAACCAGGATGCTCTTACCAGAGGATAAGGGAATACTTGCTGGGCTTTAAGCTTCAAATCAGACTGGACTTGGCTCTTCTCTGAAGCAAGAGGGAGAGTAGAAATCTACAGTGTTCTTAAGGTCTCGGTCTGGAACTGACACACACTCACTTCCAACTCACATTCCATTGACCAAAGCAGGTCATATGGTCGAATCCACTATCAATGAGATGGAAAAATAAATGCCACCCACTTAAGCAGGTGGTACTGCAAACTCACATGGCAAAGGAGGTGAATTAAAAAATCAAATTCATAAAAAGTGAAAGAATTGTTAACAATGATTAAATTTACCACAGCTCTATCTTGATTCTTGCCTTCATAATATCATGCCTAAGCAATCACAATAGCCTCTTTATTATTCTTGTGTCCAGTTTTTTTCCCACCACCTACCACCTCCCAATTTGCTTTATAAAGTGAACCTCCTCAGGAAAAACTGATTATGATATACTTTACATGCAAAAAACCACAATGACTTCCTAATTTCTAACCATTTTTGTTAAGATGCTTTTGGCTGCAGGTGATGGAATATCCTGTTAAAGATGAGTTGTATTATTATATATAAGAAGTCTAGAGGAAATGTTTCAGGGTTGACTCAGAAATTCAACAATTTCATCAATGTTTTAGTATTCTTGCAATTCGTTAGCTTTTCTTCTCACTCTTGTTGCCTTACAGTAACAAAATTGCTGTAGTAGCTCCAAGCATCACATCATCACACAGTGATGTTTGAAGCACAAAGAAAAAGAAAGGAAAGATCTTCTCATATGCTCCTCTCCTTTTATCAGTGGAAAAAAGGGTCTCCTCTTATAGCTTCCCTAATGACATCCTCTTATATTGCATTGACCAGAATTAATCACTGGTCAACCTTCTAGGATGACAGAAAAAGTTAATAGCAAACATTTTCAGGTTCTATCTTGTAAGTGGGCTCCGGAAAAAAAAAGAAAGAAGTAGAGTGGGAAACAGCTTTTATATCTAGGAAAATGATGGTATCCACACACTCTTAAATACTTCCTTGACTATAACTTTAGGACCATTCAGAATGTAGTCCTCATCTCCTTTTAAAGCTCTTAATAGGTTAAGATTTCATAAAATCAGAAGGAGTGACTTTTACCTCAATATACCCATTCTTCCCATCATTCTTCCTATCATTGAGGCATTTGTTTATTTTGTTTACTCTTTTTACCACCATTAATGAATTTACTTTTTCTCCCTCTTCCTAAAATGTCTTTCTGACCCTCTCTTGTCCCTGTCTAATTTAAGTCTTACTCATCCTTGAGCATTCAGCTCTTCTCTGGGCAGCCTTCCATTGCCATTCCAGGCTGTTCTGATGCCTCAACAAATGCTCCTATTGCATCTGTGCTTCCCCAATTATAGCATGTCTCATGGTGAGAGATTCTTTCCTGTTTATATATATGATGCCCCCACTCAACAGGAAAACTCTTAGAGCATAGGTAATGAGTCATGGTTATTGTATTACTAGTACCTTTACTAGTTCCTGACACAGAGTAGGCACAAAATTTTTTTTCTTTTGCAAATAGATAACTGAATGAAAAAATGAATGCCCTAGAATGTCCTCACCTCTATCTCAAATTAAAAAAAAAAACAAAACAACTCTCCAATCTTCAATATCCACTTGATTCAGGAACCTGTTTTTCTTGAATGGCCCCATGTCACAAACTCCTTGTGCTCTCTTTCTTCCTTCTCTCTCATTACCTACATGTGTGCACATGCACACACACACACACGCACACATATCTGCACTAAATGGCACAAAGTGACCTACAGTAAATGACTTCTTTCTTCTATTGAAACTCCCTTAACATTCTTTACCTTTTACCACACTTGCTATATTGGGTTTGATGTGTTACTTGAATACCTCTATTTATTCCTACAAGATTATAACCTTCTTGACATCTCTTGTACAACTTGATATGTATACCTCAGTACTGTGAAGATAGGAGATACTTGATAAATATCTGTGAAATTGATTTGATTACAATTTCCTTTAAATAATTTTGTGCTTTGCATCAATTCTTCCTGACAGTAACCTCTAGCCAATTTAAAACTTTCTGTGTGAACCTCTGTGTTACTTTTTTCTTTAAGAGTATTTTACATCACTCTTTTTGTGTTTTTGAACAAGTTTTTGTTATATGATCAAATATTCAAAGTATATACCCATGATTATTTCCCATATCTCTACATTTTGTCCATGTGATTTCAGTTGATCTTATCTTCTTTCTGTCTCTCCAATAAAATAATTCCAAATTTCCATCTTGGAATGTATTATTGATAGTTCTTCAGACTTAAATGCCTCCTTCCCTGCTAAATGTCATTATCTTTATCCCCACCACCACCCCCGCAAAAAGAAATGGATGGAAATAATGACTTCCTTAAAATCTCACTACCCTCCATTTGAATTATTTCTTTGTCATAATATGTCACCTAGCACTCTGTTACGCTGCATTGTATTGTTAGTCTCTCCACTTCTGCTAATTTTTTGGAAATTTATTACGTGCCTCCACTTTTGGCTAAGACAATGACTTGCAGTCAAATATTCAACAAATGTTTTTTAAACATCTAATATATGTCAAACCCTCCTAGGTGTGGGGGACCCAGTAATAAAGAAAACATGTATAACCCTTACCCTCCTGGGCTGTGTATCTTAAGTACAGAAAATAACTAACAAGTAAATGCATCAATCTAATAATCAGAGGGAGATGACTTATAAGAAAGATAGCAGGAAGAGTGACATGCAAAGTGCCTTTTGGGAGTGGTGCCATTTTTAAAAAGGTGACTAGGAAAGGCTACAATAAGAAGATGACATTTGATCAGAGACTTAGGACAATAGAGTTCCATGCAGAACTCTAATAATTGCGAAGCCCTCGGTAGATGTTTGCTTAGCATGGAGAAGCAGCAGCAATGTGGGCAGATAGACAATGTGAGTAAGAGATGGAGGAAGGAAATGAAATCAGTTAATTGGTGGAGGGTCAGATCATGTCTCATCAATCACAGTAAGGTATTCGATTTCATTCTGAGCAAGGTGGAAGACTTTGGACCCATAAAAAATTTGTTTCGTTATCAATAACAAACAGTTATGAGTGAATACTGTGGGCCAGAGATGGTGCTAATCACTAGTGACTACAAGAAGACAGAAATGGTTTAGGCACTTAGAATCTCCTTTGAGAGAATATATTCCATGCATTATAAATACATAATTCAAGGTAACATAAATCATGTTCCAAATGAAAAAGCTAGGCTAGGATTTCACAGAGTGTTTTCTCAGAAATCTGGAGACATGCTCTTGGAAATAAAAGGATTCCTCAAATAAGTTTGGGAAATAAGTGCATCTTCCACCCCTTCATGGTGAATCACAGGGCACATTGGCCTATTACAGGCTCTAAAAATAAATACACATCAAAGAAATCTGTTTAACTTGGTTTAACCCAATGTTGCTAAAACTTTTTGATCATAGTATTCTTTTGCCTGAATCATCTATTAACATCCTGACATACTGGTATTCTAAAGAACCTGCCTTACAGGAAACACAAAGCTGAGATAGGAAGGAAAGATTTTGTAGAGAAAGTGTGATCTGAGCTGAGCTTTAAGGGAGACGTGATACTGAGAATAATGAAAAGGAAGGGCATTCAAGGCCAGAAAAATGTTAAGTAACTCACTTCAAAGTAAGTCTCTTGGAATCTGCCACTTCAAGTATCATTGAGCCATAGAATGAATGTTGTAAATACACTTGATAAAATAATAATTTTGATGAACACTGAAAAACTTCTAAAACACTCGAGATACCAAAGACCCTGAGATTAATAATTTTGCAGGAATTTTCTTAATCCCTTGTCGTTATTATAAAGATGACAAATTTAAGGCCCAAAGAGACTATACCTTATGGAGTCATCCCTCCTAATCAATGGCAGTGTCAATTTTCCTACTCTGGGGCCAGGGCCCTGTTCCCTAAAGGAGGGAGTTATGGTCTCTGGATGTCTGCAATAGACACTTTAAATTAAAGCCAAAAATCAATTCTTATGCAAGATGAAGATTTCAGCATGGAGTAGATATGGAAACAGAAACAAATTAAAGAACAAGGCAAGCTTGGATTTTAATGAAGCTTGTCTTTGTTTCTTTTGCAGATCAAATTTTTGGCTCTCATCTGCACACAGTGTGTGAACGTGAAAATTCCACAGTTCCATGGTTTGTAAAGCAATGCATTGAAGCTGTAGAAAAAAGAGGTGAGTAACTGAATGTGTAGCAGTTTCCCCCATTACTGCACCCTGTAAACAACCAGGGCTCGAGTTAACAGTGCCCCTTGATTTGTCTGGGAAGCCATGCAATTAAAACTTGACTTTTGTTAATCAGTTAAGAGGATCAAGTTTCTTACTAACTATAGTTTTCTTTTACAATAGGGACATTAGTAATTCTCATGATTGTTCTTTTTTTTTCTTGTTTAATATTTTGTCTTTTTGACATGCTGTTGATTCAATTGCAAACTTGTTGTTTTCAAGACAGTGATAAAACATTCGTAAAACATCAGCACTCACAGTGTTAGAACCCTCCTAACATTTATGCTAGTAGATGCTGTGCCAGAACATTTTTTGGTAAGCCCCCAACATTACCCAAGTGAGGCAAATAGCATTCCTACTTGCAAACAATGATATTCCATCTTCCACGTTTCTGTTCAGTACAGAATATGGCTAACTTGTTTTCCTGGAACAATTAACAGACACACCTCCAGAGTTAGGATGGATGAACTTTGATTCCTCTATTTCAGCATTCTGTTTTTCATCTAAAATTATTTCATCTTACTTATGAAGACAAGACAAAACCCAATTGACTCATCATTTCTAAGATAGTCTATCTGTGGGGTGTTTTTCCTTCAAACTATTACTTCATTCATTCAAGGTCATTTGCCCTGGAAGATATATACAGTAGATGCAGAATCTTAAAAAATGTATTGTATAAAAATGTGAAGCTTCATCACCATCTGTTATATGTTTACAATATATTCCCAGGATCTAGGGAAATATATATCATATAAAAGATAGAGGTGTTCTCAGAAACAGAATTGGTGAACCTATTCCCATTTTCAGCTCCCAGACTCTTAAAACAATAGAACCAAGGGGAAAAAATCTTCACCAAGTTATCTGCTAGGAAAAAGCCATTTTAATTCTCTCAGTGTTACCTGGCTTTATTATAGAAGCATAATAAAAATGGCCTGCAATTTCCAACTCCTGGAAATTCATACTTTAATTATATTGTAAGGACAGCCTTGGGATCCTATTATTCCCATATCAGTAGGGAATAAGAGAATAACAAGAAGAGGAAGAGTGGGTAGGGAGAGTGAATAAAGAGAGTGGCTTTGGGGTAAAACATATCAGCACATCAGAGAGAAAGCAGAGTGTATGAACAGAGTAGAAAACAGTAAATGCAGAATGAACACAAAGAGAGGTGTCTATTAGCAATCAAGGCAATTGGAGTTTAGAGAGAAACGTGTTTTTATTGCATGTTCCAATCTCATTTAATTTTATAAGTACATATTTTAGGAGTAAGTATTATTTAATAAGTGCTTAAAGCCAAAATGGATCACTGAAAATGTTATAACATTATTATTGCCAATAGCTAGATTATCATCATTTCCAGGAAATCTTCATTCACTCGTATAAATACTCAGTACTGACAGTGTGAGCATGTTTGTTTTAGACCAAAAATCCAAATAGGAATTTTGGGGAAGCTGTCCATAATAAGAAGTTTGCATTTATAAAGAAGAGCTCCATTCCTCTCTAAACATGCCCTAGGCAAAATGAGAAACCCTGTTAGATGCAGCCCTGCAGTGCAAATATATAATATTATAGAGTAGAAAATGTCTATAAATAGAAACTGTATCTTTTGTTGATGACACTTTTTTTATTAGCTTTAACGAAATAAGACAATGCTTTTGCTGACAGGGGCAATCATATCTGGCATTGTATTTCACTGTTCCAATGTTTACTCTTAAAATGAATGTGTATATCCAGACTTAAACAGGTGCTAATCACACATATGATTATTAAAATAATTCCTAAGCATTTTAATGAAACTTGAAGACTTTACAATTCTCAAAGCAACTGATAATTCAAAGCACTTTGGCAGTGTCAGCTTAAAGGAACTCTATAGTAATGGTCAATAAAAACTCAGAGGTACAAGATAAACCTCTCACATCATTGCAAGATTTACAAGTGTGTACTTTTGATTGTATTTTTCTATGGTCATTTTCTAGGATTAATTTTCTTATATTTACATGCCAATTCTATTTACTCAAAGTGTCGTTTTTACTAAATTCTGGCATAAAGCACCTCAGGACAGAAATAATTTATGTGAATCTAAGTCCAATGTTTATGCAGGCTTCTGATGACATTTTATGCTGGGGTTGGTATTAAGAAGTAGCATATAAAGGTGCCAAGTCTC